>NC_085841.1:304395901-304695901 GCF_035594765.1 Anolis carolinensis
ATGCTTCACATACAAATCAGCAAGTTTTTCAGCTGAAGGGAGTTTTGGCAGGGCCACAAAGTGTGCCTGTTTTGAGAATAGGTCCAATATTGTCCAAATGTATCTGTGGCCTCTGCTGGGGGGTAGTTCGCCTACAAAATCCATGGCTACGCATTCCCATGGCCTCATGGGCTCCACCACCTTCTGCAATAGCCCCTGGGGCTTCCCCGGTGGTGTTTTTCCCTCTGCACATAATTCACACTGCGTGACGTACCCCCTGGCGTCTTTCCTCATTCCGGGCCACCAGCATTGTCTGGCCAACAGTTTAATAGTCCTGGTGGGGCCTAGATGACCCGCACCTTTGTTATCATGGTACTTCCTTAACATTTCTCGTCTTAAACATTCAGGGATATACAATTTCTTATTTACAAACACCAAATCCCCACACAATTCTCCCTTTTCTTTGTTAGTTTGTAACCATTTGTCCATTCCATACGCTCGCTTCAACTCTTCCTCCCATATTTCTCCTCCCCCCGTGGAAATGGCAGTACGTTTGTTTTCTTTGGCCGCTTGTACTCGAGTTAGTACTGCCAGGCCCCATTGCTTATCTAGGAATAGGCTCCCTTCAGATTCCTGAATTCCTCCCCCGTGCTGAGGCATCCGAGAGAGAGCGTCAGCGAGTATGTTATGTTTCCCCTGGAAGAATCTGAGTCTGAAATCAAAACGGCTGAAATATTGGGCCCATCTAATTTGCTTCGCTGATAGTTTACGAGGGGATCTTAGATACTGTAAATTTCTATGATCAGTCCACACCTCAAACGGTGTTCCACTTCCTTCCAGAAAGTGTCTCCAGCACTCTAGTGCTTTTAGAATAGCTAAGGCTTCTCTCTCCCAAATTGGCCAGTTTTTTTCTGTATCGCTAAACTTTTTTGACAGATAGCCACATGGCTTCAGGTTCCCCCCCTCGTCTTTCTGTAGCAGAACTGCCCCATATGCCCGGTCTGATGCATCGCAATGTAATACAAAGGCTTTAGACATATCAGGGTGCTGTAGGACAGGCTCCTCAGTAAAACGCTTTTTAAGGGCTTCGAAAGCTTCCTGGCATTCTATTGTCCATGTCAGTTTGGCCCCTGGGGCCTTCACTTTGGCTGTTTCTCCCCTGCCTTTAGTCTTTAACAAATCCGTTAATGGCAAAGTGAGGCGCGCAAAGTCCTTGATAAATGTTCTATAGAAGTTTGCGAACCCTAGGAAGGATTGCAGCTGCTTCCGTGTTTTGGGGGCTTCCCACCCCCTCACGTCTTCTACCTTCGCAGGGTCCATCGCCACTCCCTGGGAGGAAATCCTATACCCCAGAAAGTCTATCTGGTCTTTATTGAACTCGCACTTGGCAAGCTTCGCATACAGTTTTGCTTCTCTCAACTTTTGCAGGACTTCCCTGACTAGTTCTATGTGTTGCTCCTTAGTCCGAGATATTATCAATATGTCATCTAAAAAAACAAAGACCCCCTTGTACAACAATGGATGCAACACTTCGTTGATTAATTGCATGAACGCGGCACCTCCGCCGCACAAACCGAAGGGGAGCACACGATAATTGAATAATCCGAATGCACAGGAGAAGGCCGTCTTCCACCTGTCCTCTGGTTTGATCTGCAATTTATGGTACGCTTCAATTAAGTCCAATTTAGTGAATATCTGTCCCTCCGATAACTGGGCGATCAAGTCCTTCACTAAGGGTAGGGGGTATTTATTTACAGAACTGATTGCATTCAGGCCCCTGTAGTCAATGCAGAGCCTCAGCGTTTGGTCCTTTTTCCGCCTGAACAACACAGGCGCCCCTAGAGGGGAATTTGAAGGCTCTATGAAACCCCTCGCTAGGTTTTTATCAATGTATTTTCTCAGTTCCTCCTTTTCCCTAGCCGACATTGGGTATATTTTTGCCTTGGGAAGCTCTGCTCCTGGGACTAGCTCTATCTTCACTTCAACTCTCCGCTTCGGTGGGAAACTGTCTGCTTCCTTCTCATCAAACACGTCCACAAAATCCCGATACTCTGGGGGTAATTTATCTGCCAGTTCTGCTATTCTGATAGAGTCTTCCTCCCCCCTTTTCCCTGGCTCCCTCTCCCCTTCCTGGCTCCCTTCTTCCAAATTCATCCTGAAGATCATGCTCTTATCCTCCCAGTTGATTTGCGGGTTGGCCTGCCCCAGCCACGGCATGCCTAGTATAACATTATAGCTGGCTATTTGTGATATCACAAATGACACCTTTCCTTCCCAACTCCCTATCTTACACTTTACATCTTCGGCACTGTACTTAGCTAATGATCCCGATGCTGTGGATCCGTCCAACTGCGAAAAAGCTATTGGGGATTCTAGGTTCGTTCTTTCGCATCCCAATCCCTCGGCTAATTCAGGGGAGATGATGTTCCTGGAACATCCACAATCCACAAATGCTTTGCAGGTTGCTTGTTTGCTGCCACTTTCAAGCTGAATGGGGACCACTATCATGGCTTTGTCCTGACTTACCAACCCCCCCGAGTGGTGCCTCATCGGTGGTTCTTCCTCGGCGCGTTTCCCTGCCACGGCTCTTGGTTTGGGCGGGCCTCCGCCTTCCCCTTTTCTCTGCCAGCACTCGGCAGCCCTGTGGCCCAAACGGCCGCACACGAAGCAGCCCCTCCTGCTGGTGCTCACGTTCCCTGTCGGCTCCGTTCTCCTCCCGGCTGGGGTTGATCCCTCCTTCCGGCTCCCCTCTTTCATCTGCGGCCGCTGCTGTAGCCCTCCTCGGTGCCTCCTCGCCTGGGCCAGCGATGTCTCGATGCGCCCCGCCAGCTGAATCCATCCGCGCAGTGTGTCAGGCTCATCACGATGCACCGCCCAGGAGAGGATCTCCCGCCTGAGACCCTCTTTGAATAGTTCTATCTTTGTTACTGCAGACCATTCCGGCACCTTTTCAGCGAGGCATTGGAACTCCTCCGCATACTCAGATACTGACCTCTGCCCCTGGGAGACGGTCTTCAACTTCTCCCTCGCCCGGATCTGCTCCAGTGGATCTCGGAAACGGGTCTCCAGGGCCCCCATAAAGCGTCGGAGTGACCCCAGACATGGGTCGCGCCGCGCGTGCAGTTGAACGTACCAGCTGGCCGCTCCCCTCTTCAACACTGCACCAATGGCCCGTACCCGGCTGGATTCCGTTCTAAAAGTGTGAGCATTGTCCTCCATATAGCCCCTCACCGTGGTCAGGAAAAAATCCAGTTCAGAGGACTCTCCCCCAAACTCGATCCTTAGTTCCTCTCGTCTCGGTAGGGGTCCCTGTGGTGGCAATCCCCAATTCTCCGCCCGTCGCAAGCCCCCTTGCGGACCAGTGGGCCCCGCTGCTGCTTCTCTTGGCCCTGTGCCACGCCCGGCATTCGCCAGGGGCACCAGGGTCTCAGTTGGGAGCGTAGCCGGGATTCTCGGAGGCTTTTCCCCTTCGTCGTCACTCTCCTCCACCCGCGTCAGGCTTGTTTGGATCTTGGGCCGGGCACCGGGCTCCTTTCGCATTTCCCTTCCCTTCGGTGCTGGGAGGTCTGCAAAGCCCTGGCTGCTTCCCACGCTCACGTCCCACATTGAGCTAGCCCGAAGTTCCCTTCCTCTCTCCGGCTCCGCCAAAACCGCCAGGCGCTCCATCGCCCTCGACATCACTGCCAGGGTGGTCTCCATCGCCGACATCCTCTCCTCCAGAAACACCATCCTTTGTGGGCCTGGGGAAGGTGAACCTTCCTCTCCTCCGGTGCTATCTCCCCGCACCACTCCACGCCTCTGGGTTACCCCATTTGGCTGGGCATAAGCGGTGGAGGACGCCAGGGCCGCCAGCTGGTGGAACTCAGCGTCCGGCTCGGGAGTGGCCCTTTCCGACCTTCCTCCTCCTGCGCCCAAGAGCTCTTCATCCTCCACTTGCATGTTACACCTCACCGCTACAGCGGGATGGTGTCCGTATTTCTTGGCTTAGTGTCAGCTCACCACAGCCGCTCCTGAATGAACACACAAGACTCTCTGTGATATCACCAGAAACTTTTACTGTAGGAAACATGAACATCAGAAAAGCCAAGAATGGGATACTACGGCCAACCCTCCTTTATATACCCTCCCCCTCATTTGAACAGTCTCTTCCCGCTCAGTAAAACCCCGCGCAAATTCCCCGCCAAGTCCAGCAGCCGTTTCTTCTCCAAGTCCTGAGCCGCAGGTGTCTTATCAATGTCAGTGACCCTGAAACTCAGAGCCACATCCAGGCTCTAGTAGCAGGGTTCTGACAGCAGTATAGACTCATATCATCCAGTTCAAAGCAGATAATCTGGATTCAGAAACTGGATTATAGGGGAGTGTAGGTCCAGCATAAGTAGATTGGTATTTTTTTATTGTGCTCCTGCTATTATCCCATCTAATTTTTACAGGACTGGAGAAGGTGTGCAAAACTGCTTCCTTCCTGGATGCATGCAGAGCCATTAGGTACTTGGTTCAATGTCATTTAGCATTAAGAAAGGGGCCACTCTTCCATAGACGTCAGTGAGGTGGTTGCTTCAAGTAGAAAGACACTGCCTTTATATAGCCTGTTTTTATACTGAGGGTATGGGATTGACATTGTGAGGAAGATATCAGTCTTTTGTGAAATTTATGAGCGTTGCAGTATTTATTCTATAGGCTAATGGAAGTGTTGCATGTATGTTAATAACTTTTACTATTTACGAAATGGCCATATAAAATCCTAGAAGTAGCCGTCTCACCATTGGAGCAGTGACCCATGCTTCAGAAGATTTGGACATAGAAACAGATTGAATTCTGGTATTCCTTCTGGATCAAGGAATGCTGTTATGCTAACAAATAATTGCAGTATTTGGACTTTTCCAATGCATATTATTGCAAAAGAAAATCCTATTCATGTAGGCTGAGGCTGGATCTACACTGCCATATTATACAGTTTGAGAATGCAGTCGCTGTTGCCCGCTTTTGGTCTAAAACTATCTAGCTGCTTGTGATTCCTTTATTTCATCACCTTTAAACTTATTTATTATGCAGTGCTTTTGACACAAAATAAATAAATAAATAAATAAGAATGCATTGCACTGGATTGTAAGGCAGTATAGACTCATATAATCCACTTCAATGCAGTCAATCTGCATTCTGACACTTGTATTATAATGGCAGTTTGGATTCAACCCGAGACTGGTTAATTGTTTGTTGCATGACTGCTTTGAATATGTATTGCCTTATTGAGAGACAACGTAACCTAACAATGTAAATAGATATCTGATTTTGACTATTTACAATTTATTATACTGTTCCACCATCTCTTTCAAGTTCTTGTTATATTTGGCTTCCCCTGCTGGCACAGTCTTTGCCATCTTGGAGAACTGCCAGTGATCTGTGCAACTTCTAGACCTAGAAGCTCCTGCCTCGGAAACTTTTTTTCTCCTGCCCCAAAGACGTAAGAGATGGGAACTGTGCAGGGTGATCAGCTTAGCCCTTCATCCCACAGAACAGGGCTCTGGGGACATTTAGGTCACAACAAACGAACTGCCCATTCATAGTGGCTGAGGTGCAGGAACTGTGAATGTTTCTCCTTCCTATTTCTTCTTTGGGTGAAGTGAGGGAGAAGTATGTGCCACTGATTCCTCCTCCTCCAGAGCCTTCATATTCTTGGATATTTTTCCTTCTGAATTCCCCTTTTTGGGTGGAGCATGGGTGCCACTGTATCCTCCTCTTCTTTGGGTGGAGGATTGTGATTGTGTCTTCTTGTGTAGTGGGGGTTGGATTGGAGGGCCCCTGTGGTCTCTTACAGCTATATGAGGCTGGATCTATATTGCCATACAATCTAGTATCTGATTTCAGATTATCCACTTTGAACTGGATAATATAAGTCTACACTGCCATATAATCCAGTTCAAATGGATAATCTGGAATCAAATACTGGATTATATGGCAGTGTAGACGGGGTCTGAGTCTATGATTCTAGGTGTGTGTGTGGGTGCCACAAAAGCAGCTTAGTATGGTGATGGGGTCTCAGTAGAGCTTGGTTACAACTTGCCTGAAATATCTTTTCCTGTAGCACTTCAGATGTCTGGTGCCAATTTTCATTAGCCCCAAAAGTGATAACTCAGCAAGACATCACAGGAGCTTAGCCCAAAGCATCTCCACCACTTTAACTGTCAGCACTTTATTATCAGTCCTGGTCCTATAGTCCTGTGTTTTGCCCTATCCTTCCCTCGCAATTCTCAATAGGTCCACTGTTCGGTTTTGTGGTGTTGATTGATGTATTTTACGATGTTTTATTTCCTTGATTTTAATTGTTTTTAATTACATTGTTTTTGTTATGTGTTTTAAATTTGTACCTTGAATTCCATGTTTATTCTGGGCTTGATCCCCATGTAAGTTACCCTTTGGGAAGATGGAGGCTGATTATAAGAATAAAGTTATTATTATTATTATTATTATTATTATTATTATTTATACGGAGTCATGAGAACTGAGGTTTGGTGAAGCATCAGCACTCTTTGGCAGATAAGGCTAAAGACCTTGCAAAACTACAACTCTTGTAATTCCATAGCACTGACCCATGGCATTTAAAGTGGTGTCAAACTACATTAATTCCACAATGTAGATGCACCCTAAGTAATCTGGTGAGCCTTACAGCTGGGTGACATTTTGAACCTGGGTCTCCTTACAGAAAAAAAATCTGTTTAGTTAAGATTGACATGTATTTAAAAGTGTCACATTTTAAGCAGTTAGTGTGTATCCTTTTCTATTCTACTTTCTCCTCTTTGCTTGAAAATTTACCAGCAGACATCTGGAGCCCTTTCATATATCATGTTTCCACTTAGGCTGCCATGGCTTGCCATTCTATGGAGTCCAAGGACCTGGTAAAATCCTAGGGGTATCTAAAAGAACAGAGATGGTATCGTGTAGTGGTTTGGGCATTGGACTATGACATGGGAGCCCAGGGTTTGAATCTCTGCTTAGCCATGAAAACCCACTGGGTGATCCTTGTGTCGCACCTCAGGCTAAGTTCACCTTGTTATAGATACCCAGTCAGATACACAGGTAGTCTTTTGAGGTTTTTATTAAGCAATGCAGGAAATAAATCAAGCAAGCAATCAAAAGGTAGTTCAAAGTTATATTGAAAGAGTCAATAAGTCCAGTAAGATCACAAGGTAAAGAAATGTCCAATAATCCAAAATGCAAGGTCCATAGGTTCAAAGAGCATGGCAGGAGCAATAATCCATAGGGCAAGGTATTAGTCCATAGAGTCCAAAGAACAAGGCCCAAGAATCCAAGAATACTGACGAGGAAGACATCCACCTAGATGAAGCGAGGAATTGCTCTGACAAAGAGTGATCTGCAAAAGCACACTTTAATAACAACTCAGAAAGGCGTTCCTTTTCCCACAGCTAGTCTCCCTTTTCCGTGCCAAACGCTCACTTCTACGAAACTGGGAACCCATCCAAGACAAACGGTCCTCTCTGGATAACTCATTGCTTGTGCTGCCATTATCTTGCACCTGGCCTGGAGCTAAACCGTTTCCCTCATTATCTCTCAAAGCTGAAGTTTCTCCCTCATCATTTCTCAAGGGAATGTCAGCCTGACCATTATCTATCTCTCCTGGGGTCATCAGTTCATCCTGCTCAAACTGAAACTGCATCTCTGAGCTGGCTTCAGCCTCAGACAGCTCTTGAATCCCAAAACCAGACTCCCCTTCATCTTCATCTTGAATCTGGCCAGCCTGTGGCTGGGTCACAACACCTTGGGCAAGTCATATTATCTCAGAGAAAGGCAAAGGTAAATCTTGCCAAGGAAACGCTGTGACAAGTTTGCCTTAGGGTCACAGTAAGGCAGAAATGACTTGAAGGCACATGGCAACAGCAACAGCATGGAAACATTCATCTGGTTTCTCCTCAAGGTAACAACTTGAAAGCATGAATCAGATGGTCAGAGTAATTTTTTTTTCCTTTTTAAACCTTCCAGTGCACTTTAACCTGGTTAACAGTTGTTAACAATAGATTTGTTGGTGGTGGTGGAGGCTAAAATTATACAGTGAATCATAGGAACTGCAGTGCTTAAAAATTAACAATGTCGTTCAATTGCCATAGCAACCCCAATTGGTCTGGAGCTCTTTTATTTTCTGTCATTCTCTATGCTTGATTTCATCTACAAGCTGCACAATATGGACATGTGAATTTTAAATCTCAGCATGCATGCTGACTGTTACCAGGCCTGGCTGCTTTCAGGGCCATGACATAACCTTGATCCTCATGCAAACATAATTTATCCAAGAAGGAAATGTTAAGGATTGAGCAGGATTTTATTGCAGGAGAGGCTTTATGTTTTCAGCTGTTAAAGTACAGAGCTCCGGTTTGGGTGAGATCTACAAACTTTGTTCACAGGGGAAACCTGACTTGTGGTTTGCTATCTGTCCTTTCAATTTAGAACAGCACTATTTTGTAGACACACAAAACACAAAAAAATGATGCACCAAAATACTCAAACAATACAGAAGAAGTCTTGCCTTGTTTTGCTCTCATATCCTCTAATTATTCCAGTTTAAAAGGGGTAGGAGTGGTCAAAATTAACCATTTATCCTATGACTGACTTAGAGTGGCAAAGGCTGGATCACCTTTGGAATGGTTTTGACCACCACCCTGCTTTCCCCCTCCCTTCTCTGAAGCCTTATTGCTTCAGCTAGCATCACTCCAGGTGATGAGCAACTGACACTAGCCATGTCACACCTGCTAGCCACCACAGTGATGAGAATGGGTTTGGATAGAAGTACTATTTCATGTCCCCAGGTCCCCCAAGCCTGGGGAATATGGGATGGCTACATAAACAGATGGGCCCAAAGTTGCAGTTTGTTCTGAATTCTTGGGGAGAATTTGGAGTAACTTACAATTTTGGTTAATGCAGTTTATTTATTTATTTACCTCATTTTTTACCCCACCTTTCTCTACCCCAGAGGGGACTCAAGGCGGCTTACAAATCCAGCAAAAATTCAATGCCAAACAATAAAACACATCTCATCAAAATGTAAACAATCTAAACATATAAGCAATTAAAACACATATCAATCAATTAACAGAGTCATGATCTCAAGTGTGCATTAAGTGGCCTTGCCCGCTTCAACCCAAATCACCTCTGTGTATTGTTTAGCTGCCATGAACTTAATCTTCCCAGCCTCTGGGATAACAGGTCAGAGTTGATATGCCTTATTAAGCCTCTGTCATCCAACTTTCACAGGTTTTTTTTAATTCCCCTGTTTCCTTTTCTTCTTTCAATTTTCAACCTTTATTCTTGACTTATTTCAGTTGCTGCAATCTGTATTTTCTACTCAACCCATCAATGAGAGAGGAGAGGACAAAGTGGATTTTCTTCAAAGTGGATTCAAGCAAAAGCAACCTGCTGCAGCCTCTGCCAGCTTGTCTGGTCTTCCTCATCAATACTGTTTGCCATCATGTTCACACTCTAATGTTGGTTGCGCAAATGTGTTTTGGTTTTCCTTTAGAAAATACCGGAGGGTATTTCCTCAGTGAAAAAACAAATAACACTGGGTCTGTTTCTTTTTCCCAGAAGCCCACATAGCTGTCTATGGATATTATATGGAGTTGTAATGGCCAGCCAATCACAACCTTGGTAGTTTTGGTCGGGGGGGGGGGTATATCTGGTTTGAGGTTGATGGGACAGTACGTACGTAAGTCAGTCAGTAAGTAAAAGTTTATTTGTATACTGCCCTCTCTCCCAAGAGGGACTCAGGGCGGTTTCCAATATAAAATCAGCATAAAACATTGTACAATAAAACACTGAAACACTATAAAATGCTGTATGAATACAAAAAAAGAAAAAATATGTAACAATTGATAACACAATCACATAAACAGAAACAATATAATCATTCAAATAAGATATGAATCACAGAAAAAAGGCCACTGGGATGGAGGAGAGGATGGCTTGGAGGGGCCACTAGAACTAAAGTGCAACGTTATATTCTAAGATGCTTTGGGGCAGAGGAATAAAGTGCAGTGTTTCAAGTCAAAGAGATGGCCTGTGCAACTATTATAGCTATGGGCTTGGTTATCCACATGTTTCCATTGTAATTAGTATAGGTGATCTTCTTAAGGGATCCGAGGGTTTATACAGACAACCAAGGGCCCATCCAGAGAGGCCCATATCTCAGGACCTGTCATGGTTTTATTGATGCCTCCAGTAAAAATGACACTTCTGGTAAAACCAAATTAATTAAACACTGGGTAAAACCCAGATCAGGTGTCACGTGATCCCCAAGTGCAATACACACAGCCATCTCGGTTTTTTGGGCTCCAGAAGCCTGAAAAACTGAGAGAGCACCCATGTTTTTCCCCCAAACCCCAAAAGAAGCCCTTAAAAGTAAAAAAAAAAAACTTACCAGGCCACCACTGTGCTTGGTAGACTTGCTAGGGTCATCCAATACAAGAGATGCTAGGCTCATCCAATAGAACTCCCTGCCATGTAGGAACACACAACCAAAGCACTCCCTACAGAGCCACCCAGCCTCTGTTTAAAACCCTCCAGAGTAAAAGACCACACACACACACACACACACACAAAGTCTCGATATTTGCAGGTTGAGCTTACGTAACCATGTCTTATGGCTGGGATCACAGAGATGATGTCTGCAAGGCAGGAAATATGTACATTTTATTTCTGCTGTATTTCTGTGTATGTGTGAGGAATCAGTCGTGATGATTATAGAACAAACACATATACTTTAAATTTTCCAGAACACTTCAGCACTTATGCGTAACATATTAATATAAAAATACTTGTCTTCTGCCTACAACTTAAACAAGGTCACTTGAATCCGAGCAATCAGTGTCTAAAACTCTAAAACACAAGAGGTTACTTTCGGCATGTAGGCAGGCACAATGGAAACAAAAATTACAAAAAGAACAAAAAAAATTTGTGGATACAGCTCACGCAAAAGATGCCTCTGAGTCATGGTGTTGAAGGCCTTTATTCTCTGGTGGGGCTTCAGAATACGGGTTAAAAATAGATGCTGAAATTTCTCCTCTCTGAGTTCTCCTGGCTCCAAAAAGTAGATGTTCAATAGGCTGAGTGAAACTACTCCCAAACAGGAAGTTTCCTTTGCAAAGGCTTTTGAACTGTCTGGGCTGGGGTGGGCAAAGTATGGCCTGCTAGCTGGACACAGCCACACAACTCTCCAAAACCTTTCTGTCTCAGTATGACAAATCATTCTCCAGCATTCTCTGGGAGCATAATTTTCCCACTGGGCCTTTTTTCTTCTTTTGGCCAAAAAAGGCCTTTAAAATATATCTTGGAAGTGCATACTCACTAAGTATTCCACAGTTTGGAATGGACAGTCCTGCTTAATCAGGAGATGATAGCCAGAATATTGTCTTTCCTTGTAGACTCAGGCAAAATCAAATTGTCCCACTCTTACAAGAGTTTAGAAGCTGAAGCACAAAATCTGTAATAATAAACGGTCTGAGGTCAAGAAATCATAAATCAGAACAAAGTCCAAGTCAAGGAGACAGTGGGTCAGTCCAAAGGTCATAAATCCAAGATGTTCAACAGCAGGGTTTGGAGGTCAAATGATGAGCTGAACTTTCTTTCAGTATCAGCCAAGGAGACACTCATCTCATGAACTGAGGGAAAGCGAGGGAAGCAGGGAAAAGCAAAGGAAACAAATAGTCTTCCTTTGTTTCCTCTCTGTTTCTGAAGCTCATGGAAATGGAGGCCAGACATCATGGGATAAGGTCCTGTCAGGAGGCTCAGGTCAGTCCATGCTTATGTGCCCTATAGTGTTTAGAGACTGCAACTCACAGCTGTGGGCATGTAGCCTTTCACTTCATGTGGACATATACCCTTTTGCTGAGGATCTGCATCAAATGCTTAATTTCTCTTCACTTATGAGGGAGATTTCTCCTTCAGCTCCTCTTCTTGCTGAACTAGAGGAGGACTTCGTTGTTTGTCATGCTGAACTTCTGAAGGAGGACGGCTGCTGTAAGTCTTCTTTGGGTGTATCTACACTGTAGAATTAATGCCCTTTGACAGCACTTTGCCATGGTCAATGCTATGGAATCATGGGAGTTGTAGTTTTATAAGGTCTGTAGCTCTCCTTGCCAAAGACTGCTGGTGCCTCACCAAATTACAAATAAAACTGCATTCATTAAATTGCCTTAATTTCACAACGTAAATGCACCATCAACCTGTATCACAGTCAGCTTTTGAAATTCATACTATATGGACAGCTTGATGTTGAGGAACACAAATTCAATGACCTTTGGGCTACCTAGAACATATTCCACCTTCCTTTGGATCCTAATGTTGGATAGATACTCTGGCTTCTCGGTTTTTCTTCTGATATCTTGACTCTGGGCATTTTTGAACATTCAAATTTTGATTTGATGTTCAGTGTAAAAATTGGAAGCAGTGTTTATGCACATAATTTCCACATGAATTGTACTTCAAAATAATGATGGAAGGAGAAATCAGACCCCAAAATGTCAACAATATAAATGTAGCAGGTTTCACGTTATTATTTTATATGCTGTAGTTTTCCAAAACGCACTTCCTAGAATATCCAAAAGATGGAGACAATGTATCTCAGATCTTTTATTCTGAATCAGTGTTAGATAGATGTATTTTGCTGGAGAAGTAGAATATTCTACAGGAAATCTGAATGGCTGCTGAATACAGATTGGCAATGCAGTCATCCACTTTTGCAGAGATGGTGAAATGTCAGATTTTTTTGTTGTGTTTTCAACTGTATTACATACCAAAACAAAAAACAAAAAACCAGACCCAAAGTAATAAATATTCCATGGTAAATGCATTTCTATTGAGCCGGGAAAAAGTAAAATGATAACTAACTTTTGATATGTTGCTTATTTTTATCATGAATAATTCTATATGACTGTTATTAATAATCTGGCAAAGTACAGTTTAATACATGCATACAGTTACATACATGAACATACAGTTATAATAAGATTATGCCTTTGTTTTAAAATGGAGAAATATCTGAATATGGTGAACTTTGTGAATCTATTGGTCACTGTTATTCCTATACTTCCAATTATGCACTATTTAGTTTCACACACACACGCACCCTTTAAAATCCTAATATTACTCTTTAAAAGATAAGGATGATCACTTGAGCCTAACTATAGTCCTAATGAGCTCAACAGGACTTCAATTGCTCATCAGTAGAATGAATACTACTTTAGTTTCCCATCTGTACAATTGAGAATATTAATAATTTGTATTATAGAATTTATATAAAGAAAATAAAATCCAAGACACAGAGCATTTTAACATATTTAAAATAGCTTTAACTTCTATTTTAATCTAGAGATTCTACATGTTGTTCTGCCAATTTTAATCTAAATTTCAAGTATACTACGAAGAGTAGATTTTTCAGAAAATTTGTCTTTCTGGTTATAACTCACTGATGCTTCGAATAATATTTGGAAAAGTAACACATTCATATCACGAAAAAAGTACAAATGCTCGTGCAAGTGTATAGCTTGTCTTTCCACCACAAGGGTTTGAATATAGAATATTGTGAACATTCTGTGGCTCCTCCATGATGACATGATGGCAACAGTCTTGGACAGCAATGGCTCCCAAAGCGACCCATTTAAGGTGGAATCAGGTGTCAAACAGCGATGCGTTATTGCCCCAACCTTATTTTTCATCTTCATCGCTATGATACTTCACCTTGTTGACGGGAAGCTTCCCACTGGTGTGGAAATCATCTATCGGACAGATGGCAATCTATTTAATCTCAGCAGACTAAAAGCTAAAACCAAGGTCACCACAACATCTATTATAACTCCAATATGCTGATGACAACGTAGTCTGTGCACATTCAGAAGAAGACCTACAAGCCACTCTAAACACCTTTGCAGAAGCATACGAGAAGCTCGGCCTCTCATTAAACATCGAGAAAACCAAAGTTCTCTTCCAACAGGCACCAGCCAATCCCTCTGTAAGGCCAGAAATACAGATTAATGGTGTAACATTAGAAAATGTTGAGCATTTCCGCTTCCTTGGCAGCCACCTCCCCACAAAAATCAACATTGACACTGAAATGCAGCACCGCCTGAGCTCTGCGAGTGCAGCATTTTTCCGAATGAAGCAGAGAGTGTGATGATCAGGACATCCATAGAGATACCAAGGTGCTCATTTATAAAGCCATTGTTCTCCCAACCCTGCTATATGCCTGTAAAACGTGGACGGTCTACAGATGTCACACTCAACTCCTGAAGTGATTCCATCAGCGTTGCCTCCGAAAAATCCTGCAAATCTCTTGGGAAGACAGGTGGACAAATGTCAGTGTGCTGGAAGAAGCACAGACCACCAGCACTGAAGCGATGCTCCTACGCCATTAACTCCGCTGGACTGGCCACATTGTCTGAATGCCCAATCACCATCTCCCAAAGCAGTTACTATACTCACAACTCAAGAACAGAAAACAGAAACTTGGTGGACAGGAAAAGAGATTTAAAGATGAGCTTAAAGCCAGCCTTAAAAACTGTGGCATAGATACTGAGAACTGGAGGTCAGCTGTGACCAGCAGTGCTGCGGAATTCCAAGAGGCACGAATGGAGGGCTTAAGGGAGAAATGTGCCAAGAGGAAGGCACGTCAAGCCAACCCTGACCGGGACTACCTTCCACCTGGAAATCGATGTCCTCACTGTGGTAGAACATGCGGATCAAGAATAGGTCTCTTCAGCCACCTATGGACACACATCCCAAGACACCGGAATGGGAGGACCATCATCCTCGGCCTATGAGGGATTGCCTAAGTAAGTAAGTAAGTAAGAGTATTGTTTACAGATTTTTTTTCTCTCTCCCCTCCAACAAACAATCGCCACAAGAATGCATTTTCTGTCAGAGGATTTGCTTATGTTCTAAATGTCAATACTGTGAATGAAACTGTTAGCCATGTTAACCCTAAGCCTTCGACAACACATTGTTAGCCATGTGTTTTAAAGATTTGAGCACAGGTTTTTGGCTGGTTGCTTGGGAACATGAGCCAGAGAATGCAGTCGAACTAATGTCCTGCTGGTGAGCTTCCTATAGGGAACTGTTTGGCTATTGTGTGAACAGACTTCTGTATTAGGTAGTCCTCTATTCTGGTCCAACCTGGCTCTTCTTATGTACTCATGAGCAGAAGGAGTTCACAGTCATTGCCATTAGTTAACCCAGGCATGGGCAAAGTGTGCACTTCTAAGGATGTATCTGTGGCCTTGATATCACCAGAACTTCCAAACCAACCATTTTCTGGCCAAAAAAGAGGGTGAGCCTCATCTTGCGGAAGACTCCAGCTGCAACAATTTATCTTTCGAGTCGGTTAAAAGGCTTCCATGTACTGTTTGATGTTAAAAAAAAACCAACCAAAAACATTTTGTTGAAAACCAGAATTGGACTTCTGGTCACTATGAGGATTTTTGTGTTATTTTTTGGTAGTTATGTGGCCCTTAGATGAATTAAATAACCCTCAGATTGTAAGAAGACCAAATTACTTTTAAAAAGCAACATTCCCAGTTCCAATCCCTATTTGAAATGGCTGAATTTGGCAAGTGGACTATATGTAACTGCTTTTAAAATAGTTTAATACCATCCTACATTTCTTGATGGAAAGTGGGATACATGTAACCAAGAAACATTAAGGTGTAGTCAAGATGGCAAAGGTTCTTAACAGGGCCAATCTTGTCAAAGTAAGTTGCTGTTATTACTTTACTGCAGGTGTAGTGACAGGCTGTTATTATTAAAAAAAATTAGCCTGCTGTTTAGGGCAAACCCAAAGCTAAGGCTGAGAGAAGAGACTTGCTTCAAGCCATTTATAATACAATCCAACACATGCCTACTTGGTACTAGATTCATCCTGAATTAGAAGGCTGTCTGTCCCTATTATGCATAGTCATGTTCTATTAGTATCCTGGATTTGTTATTATTTCTTGCATTAAACTTACTTTGTTCCACTTTGGATAAAGTGGAAGAGTTTGCTGGAGTTGCTAGAGTTTGCTGGAAACTCTCCCAGAGTCTTGGGAGAGTGTGGACAACAGGACTGGGACCGATTCAGATCAATGCCATCACTTTTCCTCTTTGGGAGCTCCTGGCTGTTGTAGACACATCTGCTGACACCAAAACCGGGTGCCTGTATGATCAGCATGGAGATGGGGGAGGTATCTCTCCTACCTCTTGCTAGTTGCACGGGCACCACTTTCTGATGTTAGCAGAAATGGCCAGAAGCTGGGATGGAGCCTCATGGCCTGCTAGGAGTGGCAGCAACATGGAGAAGGTGAAATGCAAGCTGCCCCCACAGAGCAAACGCACTCCTGGGATGTCTGAACAATGGTCTTGGATCCAGGATTGCTCTGGGGCATATTTACACTTGGCGGAGCTGCCTGATGTAAATAGGCCTACAGAAGTTAGTTGTACTGAGATCATTGGAAGTGAGTTCCAGGTATATATGTATAGGATTGCAGCTTAACAGAGTTCATGGGAGGACAAAAACTGGAAATGGTTCTCCCCTCGCAATTTTAAAGAAATAATAACGTTCTCTCCGCTGCAGAATTCTGGTCCAAGACACTTTAATTGAAATGTTAGATGCAGCCTAACTAACCTATACCATTCTGAACTGAATAGTGGACAGTTATTTCTATTGAAAGATAACAAATGGAAGACAGTCTCCTACAAGGACGTTCTGTTACTTTGAAATGACCATTAAAGTGTCACAATTCCATTCTGTCCTGTTCAAATATTTGTCTCTCATCACACCAGGAGAAATCTTTGCCTCTCCTCCATGCCACTGCCTAAGAGCTCAGCCACACCTTTGCTGGCAGATCTAATGATGTGCATTTCACAAAGAGCTGGTATTTTCAGCTTCATATGCAGCAAGGATAAAAGCTTCAGTTAGCACTTTCATTTATTCACATTCATATTTGGTGTCAGGGAAGCGGTCTGCTCTGCTCTTGGCAATTCCAGCCATTCTGTGCAAAGCTGAACTCTTTTTTTTAACCAGCATGCAATCATGCTAGACTCATGTTTCTTAAAACATAAAGTAAAAAGAGAGATTGCTTTTTAATTGTTCTTAACTCATTTAGAGATTTTTTTGAAATGCACATTTCTGCAATTGTTTTAATTGACATGTTTTAATGATGTGATTTTAAAGTACAGTAGAGTCTCACTTATCCAACACTCGCTTATCCAATGTTCTGGATTATCCAAAGCATTTTTGTAGTCAATGATTTCAAAACATCGTGATATTTTGGTGCTAAATTCGTAAATACAGTAATTACTACATAGCATTACTGCGTATTGAACTACTTTTTCTGTCAAATTTGTTGTATAACCTGATGTTTTGGTGCTTCATTTGTAAAATCATAACGTAATTTGATGTGTAATAGGCTTCTCCTTAATCTCTCCTTATTATCCAATGTATTCGCTTATCCAACGTTCTGCCGGCCTGTTTATGTTGGATAAGTGAGACTCTACTGTATATGTTGTTTATATTAATATGTGTTTCAAGGCATCAAATTGTGCCTTTGTTGTAAGCCGCCCTGAGTCCCCTTCGGGGTGAGAAGGTTGGGATATTAAAAAATTAAATAAATACATTTGCTTCTAATAATAGCTATGTGAAAATTCAGTATAGATTATATATTTTGGGGGTTATGTATTGTAGAGCACAATACATTCATTAAGATATGACTAGGCATTGTTTCATCATACTGCAACTGATCCAACAGGCCGCAGCCAGATTGCTCACTGGAGCTGCATATAGGGAGCATACAAACCCGCTGCTGCATCAGCTCCACTGGCTGCCAATTTGCTACTGAGCACAATTCAAAGTGCTGGCTTTAGCCTATAAAGCCCTAAATGGTTCTGGTCCAGTTTACTTGTCCGAACATGTCTCCCTCTATCAACTGTCTCGGAGTCTAAGATCATCTGTGGAGGCCCTGCTCTCAGTCCTGCCCTCTTTGCAGGTGCGATTGGCAGGGATGAGAGACAGGGCCTTCTCAGTGGTGGCCCTCGGCTGTGTAACTCCTTCCCCAGGGAGATTATATCAGCCCCCTCCCTTCTGATCTTCTGCAAGAAAGTTAAAATATGGCTTTTTGACCAAGCCTTTGGAAATTTGGTGCAGTAAGAGATATGAAGACAAGGAAATGATCTATGAAACGGCCCGAACCACGCTCTTGGATCACGCGATTCACTCTGTTGTCAGAGTTATTGTTTTAATTATGTTTTAATTGTATTTTAATGTTTATTATTATTATTATTATTATTATTATTATTATTATTATTAAAATGTCTGTTTTGTACTTGTTTTAAAGACATTGAATTATTGCCACACTGTGAAGCTGCTTTGAGTTCCCTCCGGGGTGAGAAAGGCGGGGTAAAAGTATCGTAAATAAATAAATAAATACTTGGGCCAACAGAACTCAAAGGAAGGCAATTTCAATTTCTTCTGCAGCTGAAAAAGCAATCATATATTTGTGAAGCTCTAGAAAGGATGTGGAGTGAAATTCTTACCCCACATATCTATGGTAGGTTTCACAGAACATAGCTGGAGTTCCTTCTCAGAGCCACATTGTACCCCAGCCAATGAAATGGGTCTCTTTGTGATGAGCAAACTTACCCTTATTTTCACATTAACGTCTTTTGGACAGCCATCTCTGCAATCAATACATCAAGTTGGTGTAGTGCAGTACTTTGGGTAACTGAAAACAGAATGCCTCTAAAACATAATAGTTATCCTTGAGATCTTGAATCTCAAGTTGGAAATGTTCTGTTATTCAAAGCCCACCGTGCCTCCCTTTTATTATGTGCCTTGTTTCCTGGCTGTCTTGAGCCAAAGGACATGCTTTGTACGAGAATGACATCATGATCCGTCAAGGAGGCTTTATCACCCTAACATCCCAATGTATGTTTTAGGCTAGTATGAAATTATTTCCTGAAATCTCTGTTGTTTGCAGCAAAGTTCCCTTGATGTTAAGGAAACAGTAGGATAGAGGGCTGTGACGCTAAGCAGGGTTTGATCTAAAATTAATTATGTCAGGTGGTGCCTGGAGCGCTCTCTCTCTTATACACACACACTCTCTCTCTCTCAGTCTCTCTGCCCTGTTGCTCACTGTATGTTGCTAAGGGGAAAGCAGCAGAGAAAGCTATAGGTAAGATGCAAAGTTAATGCTAGATTCCCCCCTCCTTTATTAGTTTAGCACAGCATTGCCCTCTTTGCCCTGCAGCTCTCTTCGACCTTTCTGAAACTCAACTGGCCCCAGCCTAGCAAATGGCAGCTCTCCAGTCACACCACATCTCTTGCATTTGGTGATGATAATTTTCATGGAAATGTAAACAGCACTGTTAAGCAACAGAATAAAAATGAACGCATTGGCCTAGGGAGAAGCAGCTGCCAATTTGATCATGGTTTTCCCTGCCCCAGTTTCAAAAAATGAAGTCAAATTCATATCAAGCGCTTGACGCCTGATAGGACTATCTCTGCGGGAACAGGTGGGCAAGTTGGCATTGGCTTTTCTTAAGCAGTTCAGGATCAGAGCCATGGTCTACTCTGCAAGGCAAAAGGTAGATCAGATTAGATCATATGCAAAGGCAATTTTGCAATATGCAAAGCACAGCTTGAAATCCCTTTTTGTCTCCCATTCTTGACCTAGAGCATGGATTGGCATATGCCACAGCATGCAGGCTTTCAGTTTTGATGCTTCTAGAGGGCAAGAGTTCATGCCATTGCAGCTGCCATTTTGATTCAGTACCAAAAACATCCTAGGTTGTCATTAGATTTGTTTTAGCAGTGTTCTGTAAAGGACAGCTTGAATTATAGACAAATAAAATGGTTCTGACAACTTGGTAAAAGACTGTTAACAAAAAAGGGACCTGGGGTGAACACCTTGAGCTGTTGGTTGTACATCTTTGCATGACATACAAAGAAGGTAAGAAAACATAGCCTCTTGTTTTCAGCGCTGGATTTACCATTGTGCTTAGGTGGGCTTAAGCACAGGGCCCAGTTGGCTGGGGGGGGGGGGGGGGTGGCATCTTTCTGCCTACTGTATATACTTGCGTATAAGCCAACCCGAATATAAGCCGAGGCACCTAATTTTACCACAAAAAATTGGGAAAACCTAATGACTCGAGTATAAGATGAGGGTGGGAATGCAGCAGCTACTGGTAAATTTCAAAAATAAAAATATATACCAATAAAATTACATTAATTGAGACATCAGTGAGTTAAATATTTTTGAATATTTACATAAAACTGTAATTTAAGATAATAATAATAAGACTTTAATATTCCTGTGTATATAGCAACATTGAAAACAAGTGTCTCTGAAGGGAAACCAGCAGTTTGTGTGCACGTTGGTCTACTTTTTCATGATTCACCATATGATTTGCAAAATGTGTCTATAGCTTGCATAATCTGGGAACATGGCTGTCTTGATTTTGAGAACTAGTATATTGCAACTTTAAGAGCGAGACCTACAGTCTGACAGTAGTTGGAGGGTAAGGTGGGGGGAGAGATAGATGGCTGAAAAATGAATCAAGAACTGAGAAGGTGACAGAGAAAGACCATTTAAAAAAGAGTTAAGAAAAGCAGGGAGAGAGAGAAAAGAGGAGGCAGGGCAAAAAAAAAAAGTCTAACCCAGGACCGGTCTGGTACAGATACAAAGAGTATGTGTGGAGAGAAAGAAAGGCCAGCATGAAATTTGATTTGGAGTGAGTTGAAAAGAAGACAATACACTGGAGCGAAGGCATGGTTAATGGATTTTTAATCCCAGGCAAAGCTGGGGTGCTCTATTTAATTCTGTCAATACTGAAAAAATAGATGGGGGGAGGAAAATCCTCTGCAGTTTTAAATTTAAGCTTTCCCAATTCTAACACAGAATGGCAAGTTTAAAATATATGTGCTGTACATTTTCTCAGGTGTAGTTCACAGAAACAGCAGTTGAGGTGGTGAATGTATTTCTCAGCTGTAGCATTCAGGCTGGTACAGGTAAAGGGACATCCGTTAACAAAGTAGATGTATCCCTGGGCATTACTTCTTTAACAGAAACGTTGGTACCCGAGGCAGAAATAACATGGAAAGAATAGGAATAGATGCCTCCACCATAAAAAGAAAAGAGCAGTTTGAACATTTTTTCAGCAGACTTTTATTCAGAACCAAAGATATATACATGTGAAATGAAACAACCAGGCTAGATAATGGCATGAAAAGCTAAATGGATCAAAAACTCTGCAATGAAACTTCTCACAACAGGATAGCTTTGCACTTTTCCAGTATTTTAAGCAAAAGCTATGCCATGAATCTTAAATATATTTATATATAAAAGAAAAAAACCACAGGATGACAGAGTGTTAGTTAAGGCTTGGAGACAGGCAGAATTTCGCATGTTGCTTGAACCATTATTAAATACTCTGCAGAGCTCAGTTTGAGCAGTTTCCAACACGAACAACTTCTAGAAAGATGCAAGCGCTTTGCATTTGCACTTTTACCAGCTTTATTAGTATGTCTCCGAGGCATCCTTCCTTTTAAATTCATAGGCTGCTGCTGGGATACTCTGACCCCTGCTTCAGTCTGGGAGAGATGGAAATCGGAGGCCAGCTGGGCTCCATAATTAGGAATATGCTGGTGCATAATTGGGCAGATGAGGATCTGAATGAGCTCAGCATGATCAGAATTGGGGAGATGAGCCATAAGAAGATTAAGGACATAAATGTTTCCAGCAAATTTAGTATCAGGTTCAAGCAGGCCTGGCATCAGCATCCGGCATCCTTGGGCAACCGCCAAGACTCATGTCTGCCGATGGGCTTCAATGGTGCTGATATCTGGCCTGATGTCCCCCCCCCCCCCAATCACAAAATGGGCAGCTAGAGGCAAGTATGTAATATTTCTCGCAATCTCCCAGAACATCTGCCACAGTTTTGCTCTGGGGCATCAAGGGTAAATTTAAATGCCACCTCAACCTGATAAATTTGCTGCTGGGGAAGGGAATCAAAATAGGAAGGGGGCTCCTGAGTTTGCTTCCCCAAGGGGCCCACAAGCATGGAGCTGAGAGCCAGGTTTCACAGACCATGGAGATGAGAGATGGATTCAAGTGTGTTCTCTTCATCCATCCGTTTAGGAGGAGGATGAGTGAGATTTTGTGAGTGCTAGTACAAGATCCTTAAGCAGAGGTTGACATGAACAAGTATAATTGTTGGGGCAGGGGTAAGAGTAAAATTAGCTCCCTTCATCTGAGCATAGGAGAAGCTGTTTTCTTCTTTCCCAGTCCTTGGTATGTGGTGTTCTAGGCTCAGCCAGGAGACAGCATCATTACTACCCCAGAATCAGAGTTGGAAGGGAGCACAAGGGTCACCTAGTGCAGTGGTTCTCAACCTGGGGTCCCCAGATGTTTTTAGCCTACAACTCTCAGAAATCCCAGGCAGTTTACCAGCTGTTAGGATTTCTGGAAGTTGAAGGCCATAAACATCCGGGGACCCCAGGTTGAAAACCACTGATCTAGTGCAACCCCTTCTCACGCAGGAATATCAGACAAAAGCCTTCTCAAGAGGTTGCTATGAAATATCTGTTTAAAGACCACTAAAGACAGAAGCTCCTGCCCAGGTGGTCCATTCCAATGTTGACCAATTCATGACGTTCTTCCTAAAGTTTAAGTGGAATTTTTTGTCATTAGGACCCACTAGTTTGTGTTCTGGTCCCAAAAAAGAAACTCACTCCATTTTCTACATGACATCCCTTCAAATATTGAATGATTAAAATATTTCATATTTCAACCCTTTCTTCTCAAGCATGCTCCCTCTTCCTAAAGACCAGTGGAGGAAAACTTATGGCCCTCCACTAATTGTAGAACTACAACTCATTTTAGCCTTGGCCATTGGCCATGCTAGCAAATGGGATCTGCTGGCCAGCAATGTCTAGAGGGCAGCACCAGGGCTGTGCAAATATATGGACACTATTCTCAAGTCATAAGTGTTTTGGTAAATCCATACTTATGACCCACTTTAGGAAGACATCATTGCAGCCCCCCTGAAAAAAAAATGACTGGAAAATAGCCTTTTACAGAGTTTTTATAAGTAGTTCATTACTCTGCATAAGTCGCAATGAGTCAGCTTCTTGTTCAGCACAAGCAAACTTAACTGGGTGGCACAGGCAAACCTATGTCACATGCTCTCCTCAGCAGATCAGGGCTGAGGGAGAGGAGAAGGGAAGGGAAGAGGTGCTCTTGGCGTTTCCTTTAAATACAGGAGATATGTTGTCTTACTCGCCATTGTGCTGGGAGAGAACTGGGAGGGTAGCAACTAGCTAGGAGCTGAATTTGTCCATTCTCAAATGCATGTGACATGCAAGCTTAGTTAGCCTCAGCTTAGGATTCCTTTTAGGATCGCCACAGCTGGACTTGGGATACTTTTAGGATCATTTTCTTTGCATGGGAAGGGTGTTTGTTGAGGATTCATTTTGGGGGGTCCATTTTCCCCCTTTGGATATCTTTAATGTAAAATTCTACAAACTGCTTTCTTTATTTTCTAGTCTATTTCAATTCTAGTCTTCTTGCTTTCCTTTCTATTGGTTTTAAAAGTATAATTCACACTGCAAAGTGCAGTGTGTGTGTGTGTGTGTGTGTGTGTGTGTGTGCTTTAATATTTTCTGAAATCCCAAGTTGCTAGAGGGATGCTGCTGTTGCTGTTGCTGTGGCTGCTGCTGCTGCAGAGCCAATATTAATACAAACAACAAACATACATACATTTTGGGGTCAAGTGAGAAGAAGAATTCTAGTCTAGTACCATTGACCGGCCAGTCAATACGCAGTGCTGCCTTGAACCAGCCAGCATCCAGCCTCTCCAGCCAGCCATATCAACTTTGATATGACATACAGGAAAAACTATGCAAGAGTCTAAGCCAGGCATGGGTAAACGTTTTAACTTGTGGGCCACATGGCGGGTCAGAGTGGGGTGGGTGGGCCAGGCAGGGAGTGAGGGGGGGAGGATAAGTGGGTTGGTTTAGGGGTGAGGATTTCACACATGGCAGCGTGCTTGGTCCACGGCTGTGCCCAGGAAGTTGTGCTCATCAGTACCAGCCCCGGGCTCTTCCTGACCTGCACCTTGGCCTCCATTGTCACGGGACTCAACTGCTCCTCACCAGCACACACTCCCCTTCTTCTGGGCTTCTTCCCCCAGTGACAAGGAGGGCTGCTCCTTCTCTTCCTACTCCTCCACCGCTGACACCTGGGCATGCGGCTACCTAGGGCTCTCCTCCCCTTCCCTCCTGCTCCCGTTGTTCTTCTTTCTGA
This sequence comes from Anolis carolinensis, assembly GCF_035594765.1. Classification (NCBI taxonomy): domain Eukaryota; kingdom Metazoa; phylum Chordata; class Lepidosauria; order Squamata; family Anolidae; genus Anolis; species Anolis carolinensis. The sequence continues at coordinate 304,420,210 of NC_085841.1, forward strand.
GGGAAAGAGGAGGTGGAAGAGGAGCTGGAACTTTCCAACTTTTAGACTGAACTTGAAAAGCACTATATAAGCTGCTGGACCTATTTTGGGGATAAGGTTCAACAATCTGGATAGCAATTTGAAATTTTGGATTAAAGCCCAAGGCAGATCCAGTGTCTCACTATTATTAGAGCCACCAACTGCCAAGGCAATTTCCAAAACTCCTCCTCCCATCAGCTGTCTCTATAATGATGGGATATGTAGGTATTTTTTTTCAAAAGTAGCTTACACTGATACCGGAGCTGCCTTAGTTATGTTACCTAGAGAATGAAGGGAGCTATATTTTTAAAAAGTATCTACAATGCACTTTCTGTAACATTGCAGATTTCTTCCTGGGAGATGTGTCAATTCTGCTAGGGTTTTTAAAAAAGGGATTCGCTCAATGAGTTTTATTTTTATTATATTTGTAACGGTGCAGGGATATAACAAAATTCTGAGGGGGAGAGAAAAAGATGTTGTATCTGAGAAAGGGGCATTGCAGGTGGTGATGGCAAAGGTACAAACAGGGCAAAATAATGCTCAAAGGCAGAGCTTTATCAGGCACTCCTCTTCACCAGATGCCTCGAGAGTGTTGTGCCAGTCCAACCTAGTGAGGTTGGCACTGCAATTGCCTTTCAGTCAGAAAAGGGATGAATGCAAACACTGGAACAGTACTGTTTGGCAGTGCCACCAACTGGATTCTTGATAATAACAGAGCAATAAAGGGATGGTAATTCCATACAAATTGCATGAACCCAAGATATTTGCTGCCTGAGATGTAACAACAAATTGCACCTTTCTGTCAAGATGGCAAATAGTATCTTAGTCCAGCCATGTTATTTTAGCACAAAAGGGCAGGGAAATTGCACTCACCCCTCCTTTCTGGCAGTAAGAACATAGTTGTAGCAAATAAAATAATGTATAGTCTAGCTGTCCTTTTGTGACACTCAACATCAGCTGCTAGAAGTGGCTACTCACACTGCCAAGTAGAAGGGCTGATCCTTGGTTTGTAGAAGAAATTGAAACAACCTGTTCACGGCTGTAGATCAAATTGTGGCAAAGTGGCAAATGTTGATTCAAATGTTGGAAACCTGATTTTTTTTTTCCATACCAAGAACTATGGTAGAGCTTTTGCCAATCTCTCCAGCATTAAGATAACTCTGGAGATCAGGGTTTGAATTCCTGCTCACTAAGATAAACAAACAAACAAACAATCAAACCTCAAATCCCACTTGGGCAGCTTTGGCTGAGTCACATATTCTCGGTCCCAGAAAACCTTGAGATGGGGTCACCAAGAGCTGAAAATGACTTCAAGGCCAACAACAACAACAACAACAACCACAGAAATGTGTTATCTTTGTTTCTGACTTATGATAACCCTAAGGTGACACTATCAGTTTGGGTTTTCTGACTCTGAGAGTGTGCGACTCACCCAGTCATCCAAAAGTTTTCTGTAGTTGAGCAGGGATTCGAACCCTAGTCTCCAGTTAGATTCTAAGCCATTCTTCAATACTGGCTTATCAAAACAGCCTGCTTCCCCAGTATAGATTCAAGAGGCAACAAATAGGAACCTCATTCTTGTGAGAGCAACTGGCCTATATCTCTGTGCTTTGAAAACACAGGGTATGTTTTGTTTCTGGATTGGAAATTCATCTTTCTCACCCCAAGATGTGATTACATACCCCATCTTCCAGGCAAACACTTTCAGGATTTGAACCATGACAGTTAGAGTGGCATCAGGATGCTTATTGCCACCCCACTGTGACCTACACAGGGCATGGATGATGCAGTATGTCTTCCATTGTGATGCATCGATTGTTCCATGGCAGTTAAGGCTGAAGTAGGGGATCCAGGGTGAAGCAGTTAGCGGTAAGGATTACAAAGGGGCAGCAAAATGATGGATTATTTTTCCTAGTTCTGTTTTGTTCTTTCCACTTTTATTTGAGGAAAGGAGAGAAGTGTTTTCCCTGTAGATTTTCTGCCTTGGTTGTCTAAATGCCTTCTTTAATTTGCCATGAAAGTTGTGTCGCAGAATAGCAACCAATATGAGGTGAATGTATTTTGCCCATAGAGACAGGGTCTGAATGAGGCAGTAGAAGATTTGTAACACAACCATTTTCTTTTTGTGGATTACAAATATTACTTGCTACATTTTCTTAAAGAAATTTTTATTGAAAATGATGAGAAAGGTCTCAGTAAATGAGGTCAAATTACTTACTTACTTAGGCGATCCCTCGTAGTTCGAGGATGATGGTCCTCCAAATGTAGTGTCCTGGAGGTGGATGCGTAGGTAGTTGTGGAGCCCTATTCTTGGCCCACATGTTCTTCCGCAGTGAAGACATCGGTTTCCAGATGGAAGGCGGTCCCGGGCAGGGTTGGCTTGATGCGCCTTCCTCTTGGCACGTTTCTCCCTTAAGCCCTCCATTCGTGCCTCTTCGAATTCTGCAGCACTGTTGGTAACAGCTGACCTCCAATTAGAGCACTCTAGGGCCAGGGTTTCCCAGTTCTCGGTGTCTATGCCACAGTTTTAAGGTTGGCTTTGAGCCCATCTTTAAATCTCTTTTCCTGTCCCCCAACATTATGTTTCCCATTGAGTTGGGAGTAGTCCAGGAGCCCACAGTAAAATATAAGCAAACCAGGTGGAAGATTGGCAGGAAGGATTTGCAAAAACTAGGTAAGAAATATAAAGTAATCATTTTTTTCAACCCATGGCAGCCAACAAGTAGAAGATCTGCAGGAAGGATTTGCAAAAACCAGGTAACAGATTTGAAATACAGTAGAGTCTCACTTATCCAACATTCTGGATTATCCAACGCATCTTTGTAGTCAATGCTTTCAATACATTGTGATATTTTGGTGCTAAATTCATAAATACAGTAATTACTACATAGCATTACTGTGTATTGAACTACTTTTTCTGTCAAATTTGTTGTAAAGCATGATGCTTTCGTGCTTAACTTGTAAAATCATAACCTAATTTGATGTTTAATAGGCTTTTCCTTAATCCCTCCTTATTATCCAACATATTCGCTTATCCAACATTCTGCTGGCCCGTTTATGTTGGATAAGTGAGACTCTACTGTAACAAGCTTCTTGAAACCACAGCAGTCACCAAGTACAAGATCTGCAGGAAGGATCTGCAGTGACCAGGTAATCGCTTACCTGCAATGCCCAGATAATAGATTTAAAATAGTGAGCTTCTTGAATCCACAGAAGCGACCAAGTGAAAAATTTGCAAGAAGGATCTGCAATGGCCAGGTAAAAGATTTGAAATAATGAGCTTCTTGAACCCACAGCAATTGCCAGGTACAAGATCTGCAGGAAGGACCTACAATGACCAGGTAAGGGAGTTGGACATATGAGCTTCTTAAATATGACAATGATGATGGTGATGATGATGATTTGCAGATCCATCACAGGCTAGATACCTCATGGTTAGACAAACTGATGTGGAGAAAGGTTCTTACTGGAGAAGACTGAAGTGAAAATGAGGAAAGAAGATGAAACTGACCTAGAAGAAAGCACTTCCAGAAATAGAAGAAGACATCCTCCAAGACTGTTGGATCTGTCCATGGTCTGATGCCTTCCCAAAAGGAATAATCTGAAGATCTGGGCCAGCTTTGCTTGCAGAATGAGAGGAGAAGCAGATTGGTAGGGCAGAAATTGGTGTCAGGGCTTCTTCTCTGAACCTTAAGATGAGAGGTAGGGATTTTAGCTGCCTGAGAAAGAGCCCAAAGGGTTGAAGTCTGTGGTCCTTGCCAGCATGCCCAGGGTACTACTGACTGCCACTTTTGGGGCCAGGAAGGAATTTTCCTCTAGACCATAACTCCAGGAGGTCTTTCGGCTTCATCTGGGCATTCAGCAGGAGCCATTGATTGGGAATTTATTTAATTGTATCACTTTTTAAACTTGCCAGATCTTTCCCAGAAAATCCAAATAAGCAGCAAACAAAATGTTAGCTTTTCCTGATTATTATAATAGTTTTGATCTTTTGAAAGTCTAGGGCAGAACTTTCCTAACATTTCATGTTGTTGACACACATTTTAGACATGCCTCCCCTTTGCGACACAGGATTCAATTTTAATAGCAAATCAGAGGTTAAACCAAGCCCTTCTAAGAGATATGGACACATACATACATTGTAATATTGAAATGTATGGGAACACAACACATCTCATGAAAACCTTTCATTGATATTTTCAAAAACAAAGGATTTATTGCTTTTTTCACATACGCTCGTTATGTTTATGTGACACACTCACACTGCAGCCAACACACTAATGTCTTGTGACACACAGTTTGGAAAGCTCTGGTTTAGGCCATCTGTGAATGAAAATGTGATGGTATTTCAGGTGAGCAGAAAAACCTAGTAATAGAAGATACCCCTAAGCCAAATGCCAATAAATATACTCGACGCCTGTATACTAATAATTGCTTACTAGTCTCAACACTTTGAATATTAGGCAGAGCTTTTTTTTTTTGGATTACAGCTCAATCCCCTAAATAGTCCAGTCTGGAAGTTTTTTCATATTGGCTTTAGTGTGCTCTCACCTGGCAGTGGAGTCAAAGGCTTGACAGATTTCTCCAGTAGAGTCAAAATTCACTACCCTGCAATTTATCACTGGATTAGAGTTTCATGGCAGGTAGAAAATGGCACAAACCTGAGCTCCCCAAGTCAGACATGGGCATCTGATGTGCCTAGGCCTGGTGCCATAGGAAACGTTGGCAACATCTGTTCAGGGAATACTCATGGGATGAGAGATGAATGACTTCTCACATCTTGCCAGAAAGGCATAATGCAGGCTTGGTGTAGCTGACAATTGGCTGGATTACTGTTTTAGGTCCTGGCCATTAATATGACAAAGTAACATCTTTGCACAAAGTTCCTTATTTCACTGTAAAGCATCTCAAAAGATTCATATATATAAAAACATCTTGGTTGGTAGTACGAGTTCCTGGCAAAAGCACAGCTCAGAATGTGCATCTCAATTAATTGCCGCTTCTATTTCCTTTTGGGTCATGACTATAGGCTGCATTTTAGACTTTTGTTTCCTGCTGAATTGCTAACTAGCAAAATGTCAGCAATTCAAGTGTGTGGGAGAAGGGAATTTTATATTTCAGGCATTTCTGGAGGAAGGTGTGTCATTATGATAGCTGTTGTTGTAGTCATTTGTACCATATTTTTTTCCTCAGGACTGAAATCCAAAGCAGCTCACAACCTTGAAAATTATACAATTTAAAAACCTACAAAATCTAAATATTAAAACAAAATTAAATATCACAATTATTAAAACATTTCAGTGTCATGTCCTTTTATGAATCCTAAGTCACTGCTTGCAATACGCTTTGCTGTTCTGTGCCTTCAAGTCAACCGAATTACAGGGCAAGATTTATTCAGAGGTGGTTAACCATTACCTTGTGCTGAATATAGCCTATAGGGTGGCCAGTTGTTAGAGTTGGCCCCGAATCTCTCATTTTTGTGGAGCATCTCTAGAAAGGAGAAAAGGGTGCAAATTAACGAGTTTTTGGTGTTCAATTTTGGTGTGATGGTTCTGAACACGTGCAACAATGGGGAAAAGGCTGGGGAACATGCACAGGTGATGGGAAGTCTATAAATAAAGCTAATCGATTTGGGATCTAACACTACGATTTGCTTTGCTAGCTAGACGATACCCCACCCCCCACTTCCCACAGCAGATATGATGAGGTCCTAAGTTTGCTTCCTCCTTCCCTCATGGTTGTTTGTCATACTAGAGTTCACACAGATGCATGAAGGGATTTTTTGTACTTTATTGTAAGAAGCTTCAGAATAGGTGTTGTATGTATAATACAAGACAATGTTGTCTTTGTGTAATTTAGAAAGTGTCTAAAAGGAAAAGGAAATATATCCATTTCTTTTCCTCCCACATTCACATATCAAGTTCTAGGTGTGAACAACTTTTAGCGTCTCACTCTCTGCAATGCTAGAAATGTGAGGACTCAAGGAAAAATCAAGTTGTGGGGACAGAATTCTGCCCTTATTTTATTTTCTAAAAGTGCAAACCCAAGCAGAAACCCATGAAATGGGTTTGGAAGGAATATCATGAAATTCGTTTGGGAGGAATATCTCCCTCTCTTCACTGTTTGAAAGTCAATTAGCAGAAGTCTGAAGCAAGCTATAAAAGCTCACTGTAGTTAAAAGCAGGTTTAGCTCCGGGTAACAGTATCAGAAGATGGATAAGTCTCCTCTAATTGCAACCTAACTTAAATGCCAAAGTCATATCTGAATAAAAATGCATTCACCAAAGGAAGGATAACAGAGAGAGGCAAATCCTTCAACTGTTCAAATTTGGCAGACACAATCCCAGTTCTGTCACCCCACTTTTTCAGCTGCTTTTAAAATGTCCCTGTTTTCCTCTCCTCCTTCCCACTTTCCCTTTTTGTCTTTGGTTTACCTCAGTTGCTTCAAACTGAATTCAAAATGCAAAAGTAGTTTGCACTTATTAGGAAGAGAGGAGGAGTGGAGTTGCCCTTCCCAGTAGGCTCAGGCAAAAGCAAACTGCTGCAGCCTCTTCTAGCATGTGTGTTTTCCCTCATTAAAACCCTTTGCCATCTTGAACAGAATTTGATTTTGCTTGGCAATATGTGTTGGGTTTTAGAGTCAGACATGACTGGACTTAACGTCAGGGGAAACCTTTTTTAAAAATCTATGAAATGTTGGAGAATATAGTGGAGATCAGCTTATGGAGGAGATCAACTTGACAGTCAGGTCCAGAACCTGTGAGCGACCACTGGGAATGTCCTTTCTAATGGCAGAGGGACAGCATCTAGACCAGTGTTTCTCAACCTGGGGGTCAGGACCCCTGTGGAGGTTATTAGGGGGTGTCAGAGGAGTCACCAAAGACCAGTATTTTCTGTTGGTCATAGGGGCTCTGTGTGGGAAATTTCACCTAATTCTATCATTGATGGGGTTCAAGGGGTTCTTTGATTGTAGGTGAACTATAAATCCCAGCAACTACAACTCCCAAATGTCAAGGTCTATTTTCCCCAAACCCCATCAGTGTTCACATTTGGGCATATTGAGTATTTGTGCCAAGTTTGGTCCAGATCCATCATTGTTTGAATCTACAGTGCTCTCTGGATGTAGGTGAACTTCAAAACTCAAGGTCAATGCCCACCAAACCCTTTCTGTTGGTCATGGGAGTTTTGTGTGCCAAGATTGGTTCAGTTCCATCATTGGTGGAGTTCAGAAAGCTCTTTGATTGTAGGTGGACTATGAATCCCAGCAACTACAACTCCCAAATGACAAAATTGTTTACCAATATTCAAATTTAGGCGTATCGGGTATTTGTGCCAAATTTGGTCCAATCAATGAAAATACATCCTGCATATCAGATATGTACATTACAATTCATAACAGTAGCCAAATTACAGTTATGAAGTAGCAATGAAAATAATTCTGTGGTTGAGGGGTCACCACAACGTGAGGAACTGTATTAAAGGGTTGTGGCATTAGGAACCACTGCTCTAGACACTAAGTGCCAAATATAGGGATGGCAGGCAACTTTCTGCCTATCCAGGGAAATGTTTTACGTTATCTCCCAAATCCCATAAAAGATGGAATAGAAAGCAATCTTATGCATGGAAAGTATTTTCTGGAGAGCTGTGTTTTGGCTTTGCTTGTCGGCTGGAAATGGGCATTTTTATACAAGTGTATCTCTGTATCTATATAAAATTTACTTGTGTGAGTATGACAGCCTTACAGTTTCCCCTCACTGAAGATCTGAAGTGTAGCCACTGACAGTGGGCTGTTTGATTTGCATGCAACGTTAATCTTGCTTTGCACTCCAATTAAGCAGTTCACATGCAAAGGGCCAATTCCAGACTTAATTGGCCATTTGCACTCCGAATTACATGGCTTTGTCTGCAATCACAATAATTACAAATAGGCATTAAGAACAAATTTGCATGTTCCTGCTTGAATAGCTAGGCATTCATTTTTATTTATTTATTTATTTAAAAGATGGATCCTCCAAGAGTTTCAGAGCTTAATTATGTTGAACGGAAATAAAATGAGTCATCCTGTCTTGAGGTAGCAGCACGTGAAAATGTAGTGGTGGTGAGAAACCAGACAGCATGTTTTGTTGGTTCCCTCAAATGTTTGCCTTTGCTTTTAAAACATCAATTGGAAATGCATTTGCTTGGCTGTAAATTGCATAGAAATCAATATGACTGCCTTCTGAATAAACATTGGACTGGACCCTGTATACTTTCGGATCACACTGTGAAAGATGTGTCTGTTTTTCCCCCTCTGCTGCTCTATGCAGTTCAAACTTCCTCCCTTGAGGCTGTTTCGATCATTCTAATGGTCTTTTACTTACAAAGCAACAAAACGACAATATGTTGTGATGTGAGCCCTTGACTGGATGGTGATGTTTGTTTTACTGTTATGTCATTGTCTCCTGTTGTAGAGCAACTGGTTTTGGACTGCGATTCCCATAAGTTGTAGGCAAATACAAGCTCACACAAACCTTTGGAGGCTCTTGAAATATTTCTTACTGTTTCTGTATAGGTTCTTGTATGCAATATGACTAGTAATCAGCAACTCCCCCCTCCTGACATATCACACTTGCTTATATCATATTCTGATATGGATGGGTAAGAAGTAAACTGTATTTGGCATAAACTTTCATCACTTCATGAAATGGGCTCTGTCTCTGATACCTTATGGCAAGAAAACCTTGTCAGCCTTTGACGTGCTGTAGGATTTTTGACACAGGAGAATCAGTCTTGGGCTGGAGCGCTTTTTATCCACTCTGACCCGAAAGTAGAATAGTTTGAAGGCCACTTTACCCATTTGGACTTAATTGAGTATTTTTCTAAACAAAATTGGCCTATATCCACAGGTTATGTATTCATAGGTTCAAACAACCATGGCCGTCAAATATTTAGGTGAAACAATCCAAAAGGAAAATTTTGATTTTCTGCATGATGAGTACTAAGTCGATACACACACATACACTGCTATAGCCTCCTATCATTTCACAGATCCTCAGGCTCTTTCAGGCACTCATGTAGAGTTATTTGTCAGTTTATATAAGAGATGCCATTTTACTATGTCATTGCATATAATGGGACGTGAGCATCCATGGATTGTAGTATCCATGGGGGTTACTGGAACCAAATCTAAGTGGATACTGAGGGTTGGATATAGGAGGAAACTTTTCCAAAGTCTATGTGGGTGCCCTGTAGCTTTGGGTAGCACACCTGATTTTCACTTTAGGGCCATATCTACAGTGCTGGATTTATCATTTATCATTCCTGGGCCCAATCCAATCCTATTGGACCAGGAGCTAAGTGTGGAAGTGTTAGTTTTTGGACTATAACACCAAGGATTCTAAAGCCAACATTGCCACTGGTCTTGCTGGATTGAGGTTTTGCAAAGCTACACTCTAAAAAAGCAAGTATTCCAAGTTGTTAACCAGGGTGAACTTTATGCTTCCAAGGACTTGTGGTAATAGTTTTCAGCCACTGAACTCTTCAAAAGTAACAGAGCTTTTAAATATACTACTAGTTATTCCTTCCCTCACAGCAGTGGAGATTTGTAAAAGAAGGATGTCATATGTGAAGTGCTCTTTTAAATTCCTGACAATAGAGGGCAATCGTGTATTTGAAATGCTCTAATAAACCAAGATATTGTGAGCGTCTTTTGCTTGGCTGTGTGCTTAAATCCTGCTTCCATCTTGTCAGAGATGTAAAACTCTTTTGGTGCCTGAGAGTTCCCATTGTCTACGAAATTAGTTTAGCATCCTTTTGTTGCAAAATTATAGTCCAAGAATATTAGCTTGAGCCTTTCCCTCTCGGGATGTCTCTCTGAATTATTATTTTTATTCCTACCAGCTACAGATACAAGAGCCTGTAGATAAAGCAGGTTACATTCAAAGACTATTTGATTAGAAGCAACCTGCTGGGTAAATGAATTGATTTAAAAGCTGCCAACAATTAATAAGGAAGATTTGTAGTAATGTTTACCCTGCAGTTAAAATATGCATTTTTAGTATGTTTTGTACTTCATTGAGTCAAAAAATATATATCATGTGAATCAGATAAATGCAAAATCTGAAATCAGTTCTAAGATTGGGAAGCCCCCCCCCCCCCCCGGACTACAACTCCCAAAATTCCAGAGCCAGCATGACCACTAGAAATGATAGTGCCTGGAAGATTCGGAGAGATGTAGTCGAAAAATGAAGTGGTCGTTATATGTATTAGAAGAAATGAGGTGTTGGGTAGGTTCATTTTGAAATGGAAACCAAATGAAATCTTCAAGCATAGCTAACTAGGATACCTGCTGGAGAGAATACTTTTCACCTTTCTCACTACATAATTATAGCAATTTGAGTCCAGTTTAACTGCCATGGCTCCAGTGTATAGAACCCAGATGTTTTAGTTTCATGGTGTATTTAGTACTCTCTGCCAGAAATGTCTAGTGCAGTGGTTTTCAACCTTCTTAATGCCGCAACCCCTTAATATAGTTCCTCATGTTGTGGTGACCCCCAATCATAGAATTATGTTTGTTGCTACTGTTATGAATTGTAATGTAAATATCTGATATGCAGGATGTATTTTCATTCCCTGTACTGGTGGGGTTAGGGAGAATAATTTTGTCATTTGGAAGTTGTAATTGCCGGGATTTATAGTTCACCTACAATCAAAGAGCCCCTTGAACCCCACCAATGATTAAATTGGGCCAAACTTCCCACACAGAACCCTCAAGACCAACAGAAAATACTGATCTTTGGCTACCCCTCTGAACCTCCCTCACGATCCCCCCCCCCCCAGGGGTCCTGACCCCCAGGTTGAGAAATGCTGGTCTAGTGCCTCTCCAGACTACAAATCCCTGGAATCTGCAAGATGTAGCTACAGCAGTTAAAATGGTATCCAAATGATCCAACTGTGTAGTAGGAAAGGACTCTTTCCCCATGAGGATTCTTGCTGTAATGCATATCAGCATCCCTTCAAAACACAGAAAACATGCATTCTGCTTTAGAATGACTGTTTCTGCACTTATGCATTTGCAAACATTCACCTTGAGCTGGTGGCTAAACCTCAAATTATCTATGAAGTAAAACATTTTTATTTTAAATGCAGTTAATGTGTTTCTTGAAAGAAGATGAGAAGTCTTAATAGGCCTGAAATCATGGTTGTCTTCTGCATTGCAGATGTAATAAAGACCCCTCTCTGACTATGAGGGCTATTTCAAACACTAGCAGCCTACCATTGCCTAAATATACTGAAGACACCAGCTACTGTGTGAGCTTGGAAGTTAAGCAGGGTCAGGTCTGGTTAGTCCTTAGGAGATTGTGACAAACCACCTCTGACTATTCCTTGTCTAACAAAACCCTATGAAATCCATGGAATCGCTATAATTTGACAGGTGATCTGAAAGTGCATACTTTATACAGTAAGCAGTTTAGCATCTGTGAAAACACACTTATGCTGTCACATACACATGCAATGCAACCTACATAGACACATGGCACAATTGTCAGATTTGTTGACTTACACAGAGCCTATGCTTTTAAGCAAAGGTATGAAGCTGTAAACAAAATATCTAGCCTTTGAAGCAGTGCTGGCTTCTATTAACTGTTCTTAACTTGCTCATTGATCTCAGATAGATCTCAGGAGTGCTAAACACTGGCTACGCTGGGCCCTCTGCCCTTTGCTCAGCTTCGGTAATAATAGACAGTGGCTGGTTTCTGTGGAGAGAGAAATGAAAACCCTTTGCAGGGACAGGGTTTAGAAAATAATGTTTAAGACTGTGGCTCAGCTGACTGGGGGATTCTGGGAGTTACAGCCCAGAAAGATTGTCAAGAAGCTTCCCTGGAGACCAGTATGAGCTAATGTAAATACTCTGTGAGCTACTTTGAGACATTAGGTCCAAGGTTCCTTTTCTTTGCTATAAGAACTAGAAATATAGTGTTGGCAGGACAGGAAAGTCCTTGAGGGTGGAAAGAAAAAAAACCCCCCAAGGCTGAAAAAAAGCTGGAATCCCTATTTAGTGTAAATTTTTTGTTAAGTGCCACCTGTCCTTCTATCACTTTTTTTATATCTCCCAGACTGGGACTCAAGGGAGATTACAAACACTCATATTTTTAGGAGCCTCCCTTAGTTTTTCATGATCTATACATTCAAAAGCTTGGCTATGATCTATAAGGCATAGATGAATTTTCATTTTAAATGCATACTCCAGCATATGTTTGTCATATGAGCCCTAGTGCCTATTTCATTCCTAAAACCAGCCTAGACATTTGGCATTTCCTGCTCCATATATGCAAGAAGTCTCTGTTCACACAGAGTGTGCTACAGTAAGCCAAGCAGGATATAATCAAGGCATGTGCATGTGTGGCCAGGTCTGACATCTCATGGAATGGGCACGATTAGTGGAGTAGAGAGTTTGGTGTCATCAGCATACAACTCCAAAAGTGCAGATGACAAATATCAGCAGTTTTCTGTATGTGTTAAATATCATGAGGAATGAAACAGAACCTCATGGGATCCACAGACCAGCAGGAATGAGCTCTTCTAAAATACTGCCTCTGAGTCCCATCTCAGTAAGGCGCCTCTAAAAAAACATAGCAAATGGTATCAAAACCATTTCCAGCCAAACCAACAGTCATACATTTTCCTTATCCAGGTCCTGGTATCTACCAAAGCAACTAAAGCTGTTTTGTATCATAACAAGGCCTATAGTCAGGTTGAAATAGATAACCCATCTCATCCAAGAACCCCTAGAGCTGGGAAGCAACCCCAAAATTGTCCAGAAATTGACAAGTAATTGTCCAGAAATTAAGTAGTCTGGCTGTTAATGACACTATGTAACAAAATTTGAAAAAAAATTCTGTCCCTGGTTTGAAAGTGTCATTCTTGCTTAATTGTGTAGTACTTATTTTGAAAGTAGTTGTTATACTCCAGAAACTTCATTTTTGTAGCTGCCACAAACTATGTTGAATTGGTTGAGACTCAATAAGATATTCATTGCAAAACTATAGCAAAATATGCTGCAGGTTGTCCTGCAAAAACAAAATGTTTGCATTTTAATAAACATTTTCCATGTTTTTTATGATAGAACCAATTAGGAAGTGCCATTTATTAGCCAGGAACAAAAAAAATATGTTACATAGTATTATATAATAGAACATTTTTAAAACAATGGCCTTAACTGCCTCTGTTGCATGTGCTGGGAAAGTGCCTTCTTTTTACCTAGCCATCTTCTCTCTGGGCTTTTTGATAAACCATGAAGCACAAGAATCTTCTAGTTATGCTGGCTGGATCTGATGGTAGTTGTAATTCAAAACGTCTGGAGAGTGCCAGAAACTGTATGCTCTTTAATGCTGGCCATCCCATCTTTAGAAATCACTCACAGCTGTATCTCTTCTTCAAGCTCTTAGGCCAAGAGAGAAAGAACAAAGTGAGGGTCAAACTATACCTTGCAAATTAGAAGTTGGAACCCCTTAAGTGCTGAAAGACATCTCTGATTGTCACAGTAGGAGCTCTTTGCACTTTCACTGCTCAGGAATTAGCTTTCTTTCTTTTGTGATTGGTTATGGGGGGAAAAAAGACTTTGTTTGCAAGTCCAATTGCTCAGATATGAAGCTCTGCCAGAATTACATCCCATGAGTACCAAGGTCTAATGCCAATGCAAACATATCTAACAAAGAGGGTGGGATTAATTGCCAAAGACAACCCATTAAAAAGCTCAAGCTAGAGAAGGAAATGTGTACATTGGACATCAAAGAGGATCCACTTTTCACATATCTGCTCAAGGATATAGCCTTTGTATATTTTGAAAGATATGATATAACACAGTTTGTGCTTTAAGCATCAGAAACAATGTACCATTGTGTGGGGCTGTCCTTGAAGTTGTTCACCAAGCATCATGTACAAACCATCTTTTTGTAAGGTCTTTTGGCAAATTTAGCACGGAGGCTTCACCCCACATAAGTTCAGAACAAAATTATCTGATATGGAGGTTGAGGGACAGGGAGATGTCTGTTGCCCTTTGCTGTGAATGAAATCCTTTCATTACTTTGGAAATTACTAGAGGAATGCCAGCAACGTTATTAGTCTATCTGACAGAACATAAAACACAAAGGCTGAAAAACATGAGCATGGAAAAACACACAATATTAAATGGAAAATTCCTGGTCATCTAAGCTGAAAGAATTATACATAGTACAGTAATGGTGGACTGACTGACAGTCCAGCAAAAGTATTTTCATATTAATTTAATCATACTTGCTAGGCTTGGTTACAATTTATTTATTTATTTATTGTATTTCTATACCACTTTTCTCACCCCTGGTGGGACCCAAACCAATGTACAACATAATAAATGGCAAAAATTCAATGACACACATACTATAAAAGCAATACATAACATATATAAATCAATACATAACACACACACACAACTTGAGAGGTAAAACTTCTGTAAAATATGAAGCCATGAAAAGATGGAGCATTTTTTCTCGTTTTTGGGGAGGAGTAAAACCAGCCTGTTTGGAAAAACTGAATAAAATGCAGCATCGGCATTCTTTAGAGATTGAAAATCACTTTATTATATTAGGAACATAAAATGCATTGTGTGTAATTTGGCTGGGCATAAAAAGATCATGTTTCATATATTAAAAGTACAAGGCCTTTTCATAAAATGATAACAAATTTAATTTACTTTTAAAAGATTTTTTTTACCAATATTGCTCCAAAGTTCTCTTTGCTTTTGCCAGCTTATGAGAAGCTGGCAAACCACTCCCAATAAAAATAGAAGAATTTGAGTAAACATTAGTAAACAGAGAAAATTATTTTGTTTCCTTCAATCCTTCAACATGGACATAAAGCATTCATTCCCATAAAAATAACTGAGAAAATTAAACCGCAATTAGGAATTATAATAATGTGAAGTACTGTTACTGTACATAGTTTTACATAAACATTTGTTTGTCATACAGCTTTAAGAAATGGGGGCCATGATGGTGCAGCGGGTTAAACTGCTAAGCTGCAGAACTTGCTGACCGGAAGGTTGGCAGTTCAAATTTGCAGATGGGGTGAGCTCCTGTCATTAGCCTCAGCTAGCAGTTCAAAAACATACAAATGTGCGTAGATCAATAGATACTGCTCTGGCATGAAGGTAATGGCACGCCATGCAGTCATGCTGGTCGCATGATCTTAGAGGTGTTTATGGACATCAATGCTTTTTCGGCTTAGAAATGGAGATGAACACCACTCCCCAGAGTCAGACTCGACTCGACTTAATGTCAAGGGGAAAACACACATACTCCAAACAAAAGAACATTACATAAGAATATAATCTAGCCATGTAATTACTTTTAAAATGTAGTTTATTATCAATTCTATTCTGAAGTCCAAAATATACAGTAGTTTGTTATATGATATTATAATATTTTACAAGAAACTTTTCTTTTTCTTTTACCCAAAGGCAAGGGTAGAGAATTAGGAAACACATTGGACTTTTATGGGATTTTCTAGGTCAACATCCAAAACTAAAATATTAAAAACCAAATTAGGTTTTTAACATCTTCCTTTTCTTTCTTTCCTTCTTTGCCCTTTCTTTCCTTTTTTTTATTACAAAAAGGATCCTGTCCACAGCACTTATTGGTATATGTTTTGTCCCTTTATGGCCATTTAAGCTGAAGGAAAATAATTTCTAAGAACATGAAGCAAAGAAGTTGACTCCCCGGCCCCTTCCACACAGCTGTATAAAATCCCACATTATCTGCTTTGAACTGGGGATGGTTCCAAACAGCGGTAAAGTCCGCTTTGACTCGGGTTTAAAAAACCCGGGTCGAGGCGGACTATAGTCTGCACACTGCCAAAAAAGCCCGCACTTTCTGCAGGCACTGTTTACATGTCCTTCCAGCATCTACGGGGAGAACAGGAAGACAGTCCCCACCCCTCCCTAAACTACCCCCAAACTCCTTTTAAAAATAAAAGAACTTACCAGGCCTCCATTAGCATGGTGTTAGAGCTCTCCTGGCACATAGGAATCATGTGCCAGGAGAAGGGGAGGCAGGAGCCATTTTTAAAAGAGGGTTTGGGAAGGGGGTTGGAGCCCTCTTGCATTTCCTGGGTCTGGTCACGGCATGGCTTTGGTCGCCTTGGTAGATGACCTGTGCAGAGATCTTGACAGGGGGAGTGTGTCCCTGTTGGTTCTCTTGGACATCTCAGCAGCTTTTGATACCATTGACCATGGTATCCTTTGGGGCTGCTTTCTGGAGTGGGCCTTGGGGGCACTACAATGCAGTGGCTCCACTCCTTCTTGGAGGGTCACACCCAGTCGATGAAGCTGGGGGATGCCTGCTCAGACACCTCGCCTTTGACCTGTGGGGTCCCGCAAGGTTCTATTCTATTCCCTATGCTTTTTAACATCTACATGAAACCATTGGGCATGGTCATCCGGATTTTTGGAGTTTGGTGCCATCTCTTTGCAGATGACACTTAACTCTTCTACTCTTTTCCACCAAACTCCAAGGAATCTCCCAGGGTCCTGGACTAGTGCCTGGCTGCTGTGATGGGCTGGATGAGGATTAACAAGCTGAAACTTAATCCTGACAAGACAGAGGTTCTCCAGGTCAGTCGTTTGGCGGATCGCGGTATAGGATGGCAACCTGTGCTCAATGGGGTTACACTCCCCCTGAAGACACAGGTCAGCAGTCTGGGGGTTCTCCTGGACTCAGCGCTAAAGCATGATGCTCAGGTGTTGGCGGTGGCCAGGAGGGCCTTTGCATAGTTAAAGCTTGTGTGCCAGCTGTGACTGTATCTCGAGAAATCTGACTTGGCCATAGTGGTCCACTCATTGGTTACATCAAGATTGGACTACTGCAATGCACTCTATGTGGGGCTGCCTTTGAAGACAGCCCGGAAAATGCAATTGGTGCAAAAGTTGGCAGCCACGTTGTTAACAGGAGCAAGTTACAGGAGGCGTACTATGTCTCTCCTGAAGCATTTCCACTGGCTGCTGATAAGTTTCCATTCCCAATTCAAAGTGCAGGTCATGACCTACGAAGTCTTAAATGGTTCGGGTTCTGCTTATCTTCGTGATTGTATCTCTTCCTACAAACTGGCACAGGCTGTAATATCTGTTGGGGAGGCCCTTCTTTCGCTCTGCCACCATCACAAATGCGGTTGGTGGGGATGAGGGGAAAGGCCTTTTTGTTGGTGGCCCTCCGGCTCCGGAACTCTCTCCCTGTGATGTCACAGAGACCTTCGGGCCATGACCCTGTACTCGTTGCGGACCAGAGTGATGAGGATATAGGATTTTTGCCGACTCAGCAAGAGTCCGCTTCCTTCCAGATGCTCCCTGCTGACAATTCCAGTCCAGAGCTCATTAAAAAAGCCCTTGAAGCCGAGTCTGCTCCCAGCGGTTCCCCTCCTTTTCAAAGGAGGCTGTTTTGGGAATCAAGTCGCTCCGAGAAGGCCAGCTTGAGAAGAAGCGCGAGATTAGCTGCCAGAGAGAATGCTGATTAACCCATTTCCCTTGAGAGTTTCCAGGGAGGCTTGCATCTGGTGAAGATGTTGTCTCTAGCCAGTTTTTCCCCTGGGAAAAGTGTTGGACACCTGTTTTGAAGGGAGATTTGAAGTCCCTTAAAAGTTCTGCGCGCTGGCCAGCCAGCGCGGTGTCAACGTGTCAGTTGGAGCATTAACGTCGCCTCTAGTCCTTGTGGCGCTCTACTCTCGAGTAGACTGGGCGCACCGCCTCGCCTTCTAGCCAAGTTTGGACCACGTTTGTATCCACTACTTCCAGCCTTGGCTTGTCTTGTTCCCTTGCCTTGCCTTGAACTCCTTGCCTTGGACTGGCTTCTTGAGACTCTTGTAAAAGACCTGGATTATTCCCCACTCAAACTGCTTGGAAGTTTGAGTGTGTTTCGGTTTACTGGATTATCATCTTGAACTCTAATACTGGACATTGGACTTTATAATACTGGACCATATTCGACCTTTCCCAGAAGGTCTATTGTTGGACTATATATTCTACTTATTTTTGTTTTATTTCTTCAATTCTTTAATAAAGATATTAGATTGTTTATTGGCCTTAGTGTCTGGTTTCCAGTGCTCACGCAGCCTAGAGCATCACATTCCCCTGGGAGATCAGATTAGTGCCCACCCTGACCATATTCCATAAAGACTTGAAAACATGGATGTTTTGAATAAATCAGCTTGCTTTATCACCGTACAGTCCTAATTTGCTCTTGCTCAGTTTCAGCACTTTTCTGGATTATATGGATGTGTGGAAGGGCCCTCAGTCTTCTTTGGCTAAAAAATTCTGTCAAACTCATGGAATCACCACAAGTCTACACAAGGCTGGAAGGCACACACACCTAGTATGAAAGACTTCTTGTTTTGCTTCCAAATGTAGAGGGTTGTCGTCCTAATAACTGGAAGGAATGTGCCAGGATTGTGGTAGTGGAGGTGACCACAACAACAGGCATATCACCACATTTCTCCTCACATGGCTGTAACTTGGGAACAAGTCAGAAGAATAACTGAAGACGAATGATATTACTTCCTAAGACAAATGCACTGGGCCTAGCAATACAATAAGATGTAGTGCTGTGCTCGCCCCACTTCCCAGAGGGGGTGAGAATTTAATTGCATAATTAATTCATGTTCCTAGAGGCTTTTATTACAGAACAATTTCCTCTGCCTTAATTCAAATTAGCTCTTTTTAGAAAATTACATTGACAATGGTTAGCACATCTTTGATTCCTCGTGAGAAAGAACATCTCAAAATAATTTGCAGATATGTGATAATCATTTTGATATATATGGGATTTTTATACAATTCGTTAAAATATGTAATCTTTTAAATGCTAAGATTTTGATTGTGGAAATGAAATGTTCACACACAAATGTGGAATATATACAGGGTCCCTTGCTGTGGGAATGGCAAATTCACTCTCCATTTTAAGACTGTACCTCCCACAACTATTCTGGGTTTTATGGGAGATCCCTGATGTCAACCATCTGACTGGAGCAGGGCCCAGGAGTTATATGGCTCACATTTAACTCAGAGAAGCTGGAGGAGCAGCAGCTGTAAACCTGACAGTGGATTCACTTCCCTATGGTCATTCATTCACTGGTTGCTCCTGAATGTGTGGGAAATATTTGTTCTCACAGCCAAAGCATTTAAGGGATCCCATGGTTATTTCTCTCCATCCTCTCACATGCATTTCTTTTTACCAGGGTTGGACACTCTGTATTCCTTTTTCGATTGCAGTCACTGGTTACCAGGACAGCCAGCATAGACTAGGGGGTGGGAATAGTGGAAAGTGTGGTTTGGAAGACGTTGGCCCCCAGGAAGGATTTTAGGATACAGAGGAAAGGAGCCTTTTGTGTAATTATCTGTTCAAGTGTTATTTTGCCTTAGGCTCTACATGGTGCTTTCCATGTCAGCAGGTTAATGAATTCATGCTGGATTTTATGATAAATGCAGTACAACAATAGCTATCCAAGGTGCTGAATCCTGTTCCCAAAACATGTTGTTCAATTCACAGGCATGGGAGGAACCACCCATCACATGGAGATGGAAGGAACCACAAGAACCATCTAATTCAACCGACTACCTTCAAGGAACACACAATTAAACCAATCCTGAAAGATACCCATCCAACTTCTGATTAAAGACCTCCAAAGATTGAGACTCTACCACCTTCCCACTTAATTTATTCCACTATCAAATAGCATGTGCCATAAAGAAGTTATTTCAAATGTTCAGGTAGAATCTAATTTCTTGTAATTTTAATCTATTGATTTGTGTTTCAGCATCGGAAGCAGCAGTAAACAAGGTTGCTCTATCTAATTCATGACATACCCTCAAATATCTAAAGATGGTTATTATGTCACCTCTCAGTCTTCTCTTCTCCAAGCTGTCTGATATTCTTATGTTTTATTAAAATTGTGTTTTTAACCACGCTGGCCATCACACAATGTTGTGTGACTTCCGGAGGAGGCCCCAGTGTTGCTGGACACTTTCCCCACAACACGGAGACTTCCCATGTTGTGCTGGCCCAAATGGAGCCATGGGGCCTTGTCGGGAGAGCAACACTTCCCCATGTGATGGGGAAAGCATTGCTGAGCAGATTTGCCCCACTGCTCCTCTGCTTTCTCAGTAAAGCCACATGAAGCGGGACATCTCAACTGGCCTTTGGGATGAGGCCCATAGTTATGACAATGTGCATTTTTGTGCTATTACATCTACAACCTTTTTGAAAGGTTAAATCGTATAATCTTATATGGGAGCCAAAAACGGCTCTGCAGGAGAAAGGAATAAAAATGGCAAGGGGTGGTGTTATTGTGCTTTTATGGTTATTCTTAAAAAATAGAAAAAAATAATGAAGTGAGGGGTGAGGCACAGGAGTTGATAATGATGCTATTAATGAAGAGGGGAAATGTTTGAATAGTATTAAAGTGCTTATGTGGCAAGAGTGCAATAGAGAGCATCAACAATCAGCTACCATCTCAAGAATGGCTGGGGAAAATTTTGAATGGAATAAAGAGTTGCAATAAGGCTCGATATAACGTGGATGACAAATATAAAAGGGAATTAGACAAATGAGTGACATATAAGGTCATCAATTGTTACTTAGAATCTGAATCCTGATGGCCACTATGTGAATTGAATGCTGGACATTTGGGCTGATCCCACACAACATTCCTTATATTCTGAAACATTTCAGAAATTGAGTAGGTTGATATCTTTTTGAAGGAAGAAACACTGGAGATCTGAGGCGTTGCATAACATTTTAGTTAGTTAAAATGCATGGGTGGAGAGTTTAAAGGAGGGGTGTGTTGCATTTTTCAGTTCCAAGGCTACACAATATAGCAGTCTGTGAGCTGGAGGATATAAATCCATGCATACACACTTGCAGATGCCTCTTGTCCCTGCCTACAGAGATATGAGATTGAGTAGTTTTCAGTTAAAATCTTATTCATGTGCCCAGTGATGATGACGTAGATATATATTTTCCCCATAGCAACAGGTAAACAGTGATACTTCATAAATTGGTGGTTATCAGCTGAGTTCCAACCCCACCCCACAAATTCTGGACACATAATATGAGCTGTAGATAAATAGTAAACCTATTGGGTTGTTGTGCAATTTCCAGGCTGTATGGCCATGTTCCAGTAGCATTCTCTCCTGACGTTTTGCCCACATCTATGGCTGGCATCCTCATAGGTTGTGAGGTATATTGGAAAACTAAGCAAGGGAGGTTTATATATCTGTGGAAGGTCCAGGGTAGGAGAAAGAACTCTTAACTGTTGGAGGCCAGTGTGAATGGTGCAATTAATCATCTTGATTAGCATTGGCAAGCTTCATTTCTGCCTGGTGCAATCCATTGTTCTGGGGTGTTAACTGTCCCTGATTGATTCATGTCTGTAATTCCTCTGTTTTCAGAGTGTTGTTCCTTATTTATTATTCTGATTTTAGAGTTTTTTTAATACTGGTAGCCAGATTTTGTTCATTTTCATGGTTTCCTCCTTTCTGTTGAAATTGTCCAAATGTTTATGGATTTCAATGGCTTCTATGTGTAGTCTGACATGATAGTTGCTAGAGTGGTCCAGCATTTCTGTGTTCTCAAATGATATACTGTGTCGAGGTTGGTTCATCAAGTGCTCTGCTACGGCTGACTTCTCCGGTTGAGTTAGTCTGCAATGCCTTTCATGTTCCTTGATTTGTGTTTGGGCAATGCTGCTGCGTTTGGGGGTCTCTATGTAGACTTGTCCACAGCTGCATGGTATACGGTAGACTCCTGCAGAGGTGAGAGGCTCCCTCTTGTCCTTCGCTGACCGTAGCATTTGTTGGATTTTCTTAGTGGGTCTGTAGATAGTTTGTAGGTTGTGTTTCTTCATCAGCTTTCCTATGCTTTCAGTGGTTCCCTTGATGTATGGTAAGAACACCTTTCATCTGAGTGGATCTTTGTCTTTACTCTTGTGGCTTTTTCTTGGTCTTGCAGCTCTTCTGATGTGTGTGGTGGAATATTCATTGGCCTGGAGAGCCCAGTTTAGGTGGGTTAGTTCACCCTGGAGGAGGTGGGCTTTGCAGATTCTTTGTGCACGGTCTGTCAGGACTTTGATTATGCTTCTTTTTTGACTTGGGTGATGGTTGGAGTTTTTATGAAGGTATCTATCCATGTGTGTAGGTTTTCTGTAAATTGTGTGGCCCAATTGTTTATTGGGTTTGTGGATCACTAGAAGATCTAGAAATTGCAGTTTTCCTTCCTTTTCTTTTTCCATGGTGAATTGGATGTTTGGGTGGATGCTGTTGAGGTGGTCCAGGAACTTGTTGAATTCTTCTTCTCCATGGTTCCAAATTGTGAAGGTGTCATCCACATATCTGAACCATATAATAGGCTTTTTGGTACTGTTTCTATGGCTTGTTTTTCACAGTGTTCCATGTAGAAATTTGCTATGACTGGGCTGAGTGGGTTCCCCATGGCCAGTCCATCTTTCTGTTCATAGAATTCATTGTCCCACTGAAAGTAGCTTGTGGTGAGGCAATGGTGAAACAGGGCTGTGATGTCTTCTGGGATATTCTGGTTGATTAGTGTGATGGTGTCTGCTACCGGGACCTTGGTAAATAGAGACACCACATCGAAGCTGATCAGTATGTCCTTGGTGCTGAGCTTGAGGTTGCTGATTTTAGCTCCCGCATCAAAACCTGGGATGAAGACACCTTGTGTCCCCAGATTCTGTAAATTTCTAGAACCCCCAAATTCAGCTTAACACTTTTCCTTTCTTCTCTTTCTTTCCTCCTTTTTTCCCTTTTTTCCCTTTTTCCCTTTTTCCCTTTTTCCCTTTTCCCTTTTCCCTTTTCCCTCTTCCCTCTTCCCTCTTCCCTCTTCCCTCTTCCCTCTTCCCTTCCCTTCCCTTCCCTTCCCTTCCCTTCCCTTCCCTTCCTCTTTCTTTCTTTCTTTCTTTCTTTCTTTCTTTCTTTCTTTCTTTCTTTCTTTCTTTCTTTCTTTCTTTCTTTCTTTCTTTCTTTCTTTCTGAACTGTCATGCTTAAACCACACACAAGTTCCTGCTCTTTTTTCCCTTTGTACACATATCTAGCTTGCCCCTTCCTTCCAGAGGTGAGAGGTGATAAAAATGAGTCATCTTTTTAAATCATGATCTATCTTTATTGGGCTATTTAATTTTACTAACAAAAACTATGTGCTTGGTAACTTAAGCCTGTCAACAGTTCAGGAACATTACCTGTCATCTTAGCCAAAATAAATAATCAAAACTCACAACACTACCTATGTTTTAAGTGCTATTGGTAGAAGACCAAAAGCCAAGAAAGTATGTTAGGCCCTTTCTACGCTGCCAGATAAAATCCAGATTATCTGCTTTGAAAATCTGGATTATTGGCAGTGTAGAAAGGGATTTAAAGCACCTAGTTTCAATGAGAACATTAATAGCTATAGTGTAGAGATGATCAAGTAAGAATCATATATTGGATCAAGAAAACTGTTTGCTTCTCTGTCATTGCGATTTTTCCCGCAGCCTTCACTTGGAAAGTTGGTAGGGCTGCTAGTCTCACTCATACATTCACTTTTTCTCTCTCCCAGAAAGCAGATCACTGGCTCTAAGCCTCCTGATTCACCGGGCATGAAGGTGGGGTGGGGCATGACAGGAAGTGGGAAAGAGCAGGCTTGTCAGGCTGGCACACTTCTGTGGATTTAATGGAGGTTTTGATGTACAGAGGTTGGCAGGTGAAGCGTTTTACTGCACAGAGCTAAAGATCATCACCAGCTAACTACTGCAGATCAAATCATGGTTACAGAGGCTAGCTGAAAAGTTGTCAGCCCTTGAAAAAATTGACAGATGCTTTCCATTTCATTGTACTATGAGATTCAAAGGTATTTCAACGGTGCCCAAGGTAAAAGATGGCAGCCCTAATAGGAATTGGAAGGGAAAAGTGCTGACATTTGTGCTTGTAGTCAAAAAATGCCTCTCAAGATGCTATAAAGTGATGTTTATTATTAAAAAGCCTGACATGCTTCATCCTGTTTTAATATTTTAAACCATTCTTCAGGGACTATCACATATAAATAATGAAATATAAATGCACATCTATAATCAGCAGTAGACTCATTCAAATAATTGTATGGCTCAGTCTAGTAACATACATGCATGCATATACATTTTGTTCTTTATATTTGCCTAGCCTCCTGAAGAAAGCCAAAATGTGTTGGGCTTTTAAATAAGATAACCCCACTTCACTAGGCATGTCTGTTTTGTATGTGGGTTCAGTCAGATGTATTCTGGGGTTTGCACTTTCAGTTCAAAAGCAGAGTAGTGAAAAAGAAGGGCTATAGTCAGATACCAATTAAATGTACAGAAGGAGAGACAAAGACAAAGGTGGTGACTGTATCTGTTTGCTAGTGTTAAAATGCAGAAGAACTTATCTGGAAGGAAAAATGCTTTTGATAATAGCGTGATAAAGAGGAAAGAACTGAAACCTCAGAACGTATCTCCCTCTATGATTCACCTCAGAGGTTAAGATCTTCTGGGGAGGCCCTGCTCTCAGTCCCACTTCCTTTGCAGGTGCGGTTGGTGGGCACGAGAGACAGGGCCTTCTCAGTGATGGCCCCTCATCTGTGGAACTCCCTCCCTAGTGAAATTAGAGCAGTCCCCCCCTGACCTTCAGGAAGAGTGTAAAGACATGGTTATGGGACCAAACTTTTGGATAGTAAGTTTTAGTGCAATAAGAGAATTAAAGAATAGTGAAATGACAAATGGAACAGTCTTGGATCATGAGTTTGGATGGTGTGATTTTAATAATTGGTTTTAAATTGAGTTGTTTTAATGTTCTTGGTTTTAATGTAATTTTGTATTTTATTGTATGTATGTTTATGGTGCTCCATGCGGTCGTGCTGGCCACATGACCTAGGAGGTGTCTATGGACAACGCCAGCTCTTCGGCTTAGAAATGTAGATGAGCACCAACCCCCAGAATCAGATACGACTGGACTTAATGTCAGAGGAAAACTGTTACCTTTACCTTTACTATGTTTAGGGCATCGAATTATTGCCTATCTGTAAGGCTGCTCTGAGTCCCCTTTGGGGTAAGAAGGACGGGATATAAATGCAGTAAATAATAAACAAAGAATAATAAAATGCACACAAGGGATGACACAACAAATGACAAGGGATACATCGGAGTTGCTAAGTGTTGAGAAAGATCTCAATTTGTCTGCTCCATTGCTTTTAGCAGTCTCCTGACTTGCAGGAAGTAAGACGGCAACTATTTTTAAAAATGTGGTAACAGGTGACATTCTACCTGGTTTTTCATTTTTTCTACACAATAGCCTTCTGTTAAAGGCACAGGAATAGGGTTCCTATTAAGGTTGGCAACTTCTTCCAAGTTCTTATGCCTAAATTGTAGACTGCGGTCCAGAAATAGGCAGTGAAGCTTTTTGCAAAATAAACTCTGCCATTAGTTCCTAATGTTAGTGGCTCAAACAAAGCTACGAATTAAAAAAAGACAAAGCTGGAACTGTTGTTAGCAAACTACCAGACCAAAACTCTGATCCTGTGTCTTTAACAGCAGACTGATAGGCAGACATTGAATAAGTGTGGATTTTTCCTGGTGCAAATGGGATAAAATGTTCACCAGCATAATTTTTGCAGGCCAGGCCACCGTGGGAGACGGGAGTGGAGATTGCAGTCCTTATGGGACAATCTCTCAAGAAACATACTGAATGGACTCCACTTGGGTTGTTGTTGCCTGTGACAGCCAGCTTGCTTATTATAGCAGATTTGTTTGGCCTTGCATAACCCTTTGAGGAATTTCTGTGCCTCTTCCTTCAGGAGCCTAATCTGTCCTTCACTAACTTTTCTAGCTTTCTCTGAACAGTGTATACTGTTCTTGCAATATTTTCTCATCCCACATAACAGGAGTTGAACAAATGTTTCCAAGTGAACTTGCTACTAATACTACTAATTGACCTGACACTTTGGACTTCCTAGGAGAGTTGTAATGTTATGTTTCTAAATAATTAACCCCAAAATGCAATAAAACTGTAAAATATTAATTGTGCAGTCCTCCAGCTTTTATGGAGATTAGAGAGTACTGCCAGATCCAATCCTTGCCCTTCGAGGAGTGAGGCAGGCTTGGGCAGTGCCCTGGGAACAATATTTTTGCTGTAATCTGAGGAGGTCGTCTAGGTAGTTTTGACTTGAATGTTCAAGGCAGACAGATTTTAAAGAAGGAATAGCTGTCTCTCTTTTTTTTTGAAGTTTTTGTGTTAGCTATAGGAATCAGATTAATTTGCTCTCTATTAGAAATGCTGTTGGCATTACTGTATATACTTATGTATACATCTGACCCCCAAAACCTGGGTCAACTTATCCATGGATCAATGTAAGTACTGTACCTTAAGTATTATCAAAAAGAGAACTATCCCCTTCTCTCAATAGAGTAGTGAAAGACAAGAGCTTAGTATCCCCCAGAAAATCCCCCAAAAGATCCAACCTCCTCTCTCTCTGCTGTAGCAGTGATTCTGGTCTTTTTCAATGCCTGGGTGGGAAAATGGTGGTGTCCAGGGTGGCTGGCTTTCCCCTCTCCATGGAATAACCCTCAATTCATCCATGCATTATACCAAAATCCACAATTTTCATTGCAAAACCTGCCCTTGAATTATACATGAGGTTGACTTATACACAAGTGTATACAGTAATCGGATCTGTCCCTGCCAAAGATAGATGAATGTCCATTCACATACATTTGTGGCCTGGTAAATGCGTCCCTTGTGTGCTTCATTGGAAATACAATGTCACAAATATTCCCCTTTGTGCTTCTTTTGGTCCTAAATAGCACCAATGTGATGTACTAAAGTGGACAAAGTGAGGGATGTCCATGTGTTTCATGTGGCCCTTTGAGGCTGTTTTAGAATTAATGCACTTCCTTTCCTTGATAAGCATTTCTCATGCTTAGTATTTCACTGATTCATGTTTACCTATAACAATACGATTGGGAAAGAGACCATGCACACTACACAACCATAGGATATACCCGTGGCTCAATGCTATGGAACATGGGAGTAGTCATTTTGCAAGGTCTTTGGCTTTCACTGCCAAAGAGTGCCGGAGCCTCGTGAAACCAAAAGCCCTGTGACTCCCTGGCACTGAGCCATGGCAGTGGTGTTAAACTGCATTAGTGGCCCTTGACCATAACAAACAACCCTGGGCCACAATTTTTCTGGCAAAAAGGGGCTGACTTCCTCCTCAGTTTTCAGGAGTGCTTACATTCACTTTTCAATAAGTGGCACTCTTAACTCCCTGCACTATTTAATATCAAAAATGACATTTTTCAAAAAACGAAAAGAAGACTTCTAGCCCTCTGGCTTTTAAAAAGGCATTTCTCGCAGTCTGAGCAGCCTCTGCAAGATCCCAGCACTAAAGAATTAAACCCTGGACTCAGCTGCCCACCGCTGTGTTAGAGCAAAGAACTGAGACTTGTTCACAAAACTCTGATTGACCTTGGACTTCTCTCTTCCCCCCCTCTCTCTCTTGGAGGATTCAAACAAAGGCTACTATTTGCATGAGTTGTTTCCAGTTTTCCCCATCCTTTTGACTTTCTGTCTTTCTTTTCACTTTGACCTTTTGTCTCTCCTTTCTAGTTTTACTTGGATTTCTCATTGTTCTTATTCTACAGAAACAATGTATTGTATTTCTCACAACTTCTGAAACATAGGATACTTCCCTATCAGTTTAGACAATGAGTAGGGATGATGGCCACAGTGGTCCAAAACATCTGACGTGATCTAAGTTGGGAAAAGGGTTTTTTTTTTTTTGGATCATACTGAGACCCTGTCACAAGTTCTTTCCACTTGCTAGGTAAGCCTGGATAGGAGAAATAAGGCTATAGTTATAGCATGGCAAGCCTATTGTAAGCCAAGTCCAGTCTTTACAGTACATTTATTACAGAATTATCATCTTTCAATCCTGTGGAATCCTGGGGTTTGTGGGCTTGTGGGAATCCTTATTGTTGTTGATGTAGTTTTGGAAAGTGCACTAGAGAATTTTGAATAAACTACATGATTTCACATGACTGATCTACAGTAATGAAAATTCCTTTCATTGGCAGTGCAACTGCACTTCTTAGGCTTTGCCATTAATGGGCTGGAAACGGGAAACTTGGGAAACATCATGAATTATTGGCCAGCATATGACTTCAAATTTGCCTAAAGGTACTAGATCTCATAAAGGTACTAGATCTCATTGGCTCCTAGCAGGACCAGCCCTGGTTAGTACTTGGATATGAAACTGCCAATGAATATCTGGTACTGTAGGCTATATTGCATAGGAAGGAACTGGCAAAACTACTTCTGAGGAATTTCTTGCCTAAGAACACCTTATGAAATTCATACCATCACTATAAGTTATGAGTAACTTGAAGGTGCCCATGTGCACTGCACACATGTCCTCAAGCAATTACCTGTGCACTTCATCAAATGCCTATATCAAACATAGTTATCCATTGAAATGTAGATTAAAAACTGTATTCTGAGTTAGATATGGCCTCACAGGACTGTTACCTCATTTACCCTTGGCAACTGTATGGCTGCCCAGATGTTGTTGGATCCCAACTCTGCAATCCAGCTGTGACCTACCAGATGTTTTTGGAATGTGACCTATCACTCCTTACCTCATTCCTAAACTGCCCCTTCAGCAGAGCTAAATCCTGACAGAAGAATTTCTCTAGTCTTGTGCAGATGATTTCTCTCTTCTTAACATACGTATCTTCATGCTGGCAAAATACATGCTGCTCCCTTTCCTGTTACCTAGTACATCAACTGTGGCAGTGACTGGCATGCAGAATGAGACTGTATGACTGTCAGAGGCAATTTACGTAAGTGGTATCAGTCCCTGCTTCTTCCTGTTCCTGTGTGTTTAATCGCAGCCTTCCACGAAGAAATGGACAAGGCAATTCCCATTTCTTAATGCCAGTGAAAGCTCCATCTACTAAGTTTCCACATGTCAAGTTGTTGTCAGCAGCAGCAGGAAATGCAAGCTGGCAGCTCCTCATTACTTGGGTATGTGATATTGTATTGTTGAAGAACTTGGAAAGTTACTTCTAGAAAGAATGAGTGTTATGACATGGTTTTGCTATCCATAATGTAGTAGTATTTATTTATTTGTTTATTTTGTGTCAAAAGCATTGCATAAATAAACAAGTATAAAACTGATAACATAGAGGGAACACAAGCGGCTTGTGGAGGACACGGAATGGGGGAAAGACATGGAAAGAGCCTCCTTGTAGACTGAGTAAATATAGTTGGCTAATCTCTCCAACCCAAAAGCAATGCTTTACAATATTTTTTAAAACATGTAGTAGTATGATACCGTAAAGGCACCAGATCCCATCTGGTCATGTAAAGTAATCAGGGTCAGTTCAGATTACTACTTGGATGGGAGACCACCAACAAAAACAAAGTGCTATAGGCTACATTTCAGAGGAAATAACTTACTAAACCACTTCTAAGTATTCCTTGTCTGAGAAAAGCCTATGAAATTCATGGGGTTGCCATAAGTCAACAGGTGGCTTGAAGGCTTTTGAAATTTCCAAAACGTTTTACTTACAAGGTAGTGAAATCAGACTTTGGGAGTTACAAGTAATGTTGTTACCTGCATCAAGTTATTTTTCACAATAGTGAGGCCATTTTCTCCTAAATATCTTTACCATAATCAAACTGCCCAACCATTTTTTTTGAAGACATCCAGAGAAGAAGACTCCACCACTGTTCTGGCCGAATTGCTCTTACTGCGAAGAATTTTTTTTCTAATGCTCAAATAATGAACAACACAATAGACTACTTTATCTGACTTAGAACCAGTAACATAACAAATGCTTCCTTGAGTGGATCAGACAACTCGCAGTAATATCCCAAAATCTGGACAGAATGGACCTAAGTGGATTAGGGCTTGGGAAACAGGAAGTTTGCTGCCAGTGTGGAATACACACACACACACACACACACACACACACACTTGTGGCCAAAAGTGTGGCAAAATTGGCAACCACATAAATTTTGCTATTTCCTTGCCCATTTCTGTTCTTTGTTTTCTCAAATCTCTTTTTAGCAAACCAAGTTGGTCATTTCCACTCTTTTCTGAAAGATAATTGGCTGCACGTAGGCTGCAAAATGTCACATTACCATATAAAGCTCCTTTTAAGGAACAGGCAAATCACCTTGGAAATATAAGTTGTTGAAAAGAATTAACTCATTTATCTATGTATTTCCTATTTAGTAATGAGTTTACTTATATATATATATATATATATATATATATATATATATATATATGAATGAATGAATGACATTACTTTGTTTGCATTCAGGACAATCTCATCTTTTTTCATTTTACTGGGGCTAGCCACTTTCTTTATTTAAAAAAAACAACAACAACCAGAAGTCTTGTAATATTGTAATACTTGTGCTTTTCCTTGGATTTAAGCCATCAAGCCATCACTAAGATGAAAATGATTTGCTGAGCTCTCAGCCCACCAATGCTGTGGTGGGACTGTTACATTTGGGAAGCATTTGGGAATTGCTCTGACCAGGGGCAATTCAGAGGAAGGGCGTAAACCTACTCTCATTGAAAAGACCCTCTAATGGTGTTTAATGTTATAGTAAATACTACTTCATGGGGAAAAATGAATGTAGTTTTAGATATCCATATTGTTATTGTTTCTTTAAATCTGAGGTCATTTTGAGATTATTCTTTAAAGGTGGGCTATCACTAGCTATGATTAATGCACATTATTCATCTTTCTGTTCACATAGCCTGGCAAACATTATTCTACCCCGATCTTGCAGATGTAACCAATGGTATCACCCAGTGCATATTGCATCATGACAATTCTCAATCTCAGAGGAAGACCACGGCAAATCTTCTCTGAATACATCTTGCCAAGAAAACACTGTGAGAGGACCACCATAAATTGGCATTGACTTGAAGGCATTCGGTGGTGGCAGCAACAGCAGTACCAACACCACAGAGCCTGAAAATGTTAATTATTGAGCTTTACCTTTCAAAATCTCTAAACCAGCATCTACCCTCCTATCTAATATTTCCAAAGGAACAAAAGTATGGAGATGAAGGATTTAGTACTCACTATGAATAATTATTCAATGGATGTTTAGAGGAGCAATCTATATGATTACAAGAGGTGAATGATGTCAAGGGTAAGATGTATTCTGACTCCATTCTATCTTACCTCTCTGTCTAACTGCTTCTTTGACATGATACAACTTGAAGAAGGGAGAGAAGATTTTTTAAAAATTCCAACAATTATATGATTCCCATCAGAGTGAGGAGAGAGACAAAACTTTTCCAAGTTTTCCCATAGAGGAAAAAAATAGCTACTCTGTAGAGGCTTCTTTTCTGTCTAAGCCTTTTAACCAATTAAACAATTCCCAGTCTATTACAGTGAAATAGTGCACCTGGTCAAAATGGAGATGTGGGAGAAAATCTACAGAGAAAAAAAAGAGAAGCATAATATTTCATGCTTTGAGATATCTCAGATTCACTTTCAGAGCTTGTTCGTGAGAACTTGGGCTGCCAGTATGCTCATTTAACAATGAATTCAAGTAGTCTACTTGTGGAAGCAGCATAATGTATGAGAAAAGCATTGGCAGCATTGTTCAGTTGCCAGGTGTTAAATTGAAGGGTCATTGCATATTTCCAAATTCTTCAAAGCAAGCAGGAGTGGATGAGGTTGCTAGGTTTCCTGATCCACTTCTTTATCAGTCTGTTAATAGAATCTTCTCTCCCATATCCAGTAGTCAATAAGAATTTAATTATGACCTAGAGCAGCTAAAAGAGAAAAACAGGATCTGTGATATACCTAGGTATCCTCCACAAAGTCCCACATAAGTCTCAGAGCTGTTCCACTAAGTCCCCAAAGTTATGACACATTCTCTTTTGGTTCCATCCATTGATTTGTAGTTCCTGTTTATACGGCTGTGAACTTCAAAGTTAGCATATAAAGAGATTTGTTGTGTGCCTTCAAGTCATTTCCAACCTATGGCAGTCCTGAGGTTTTCTTGGCAGAATACATTCAGAAAAGGTTTGCCTTCTCCTCCTTCTGAGGATGAGAATGTTTTGTCCATGGTCACCCAATGGGTTATGGCTGAGCAGAGATTGGGGGTCCTTCTATACAGACCATATACTGCAGTTCCAAACTGACGTGAAGTCAGAATATCCACAAAATGTACACCTCCAATGTGCACTGCAACACTCAACCAGCCAGAAACAGAGTGTTAAAAAAACTAATTGGAAATTCTGACTCAAGAGATAATATCCATGGCTGCCAATCAGTGAATATTCTGATCTTCTGCTTGTGAGGACAGGGCCAGCGCTGAAGCATTTGGAAAAAGAAACTGGAAACACAGCTCCCTGGAAGACAAACAAACACCTCCTGTTGGAGAGGAAACCACAGCCTTACCATTGGAATGCTCACTTTCTCTTCGTTCCTCGTCTAGTGTTGATCCGCATTGGACAGTTGGCTTCTTATCAATGCATCCTGCTGAACGAGGTAGAAAAAAATTCCTTGGATTGGATTGATTCACACTCAGCAGATATTTGTGGACATCATCCCAATCTCCAGCCTTTTCTTAGGGTGCCTGTGTAGGCACTTGCAAAGAACCGGTTCTCTTTAATCCACATCCAGACTTGGATTAAATGACTCAGTAGAAGCAGCATGCAATACGTTTGAGTGTATGGGCCTTCAAGTGGTCTGTTGGTTTATAGATACCCCATGAATTTCAACAGGTTTTCTGAGGCAAGGAATGCTCAGAGGTGGTTTTGCCATTCCTTTCCTCTGAAATATAGCCTGCTGCCATTCTTACAACCAGGACATAGATAGAAGAATCAGTTAAAATATATGT
Organism: Anolis carolinensis; assembly: GCF_035594765.1. Lineage (NCBI taxonomy): Eukaryota > Metazoa > Chordata > Lepidosauria > Squamata > Anolidae > Anolis > Anolis carolinensis. Next base: position 304,453,164 of record NC_085841.1, read on the forward strand.
ATTTATGGGACTTAAACATCCAAATCAGGAAAGGGAAAGGTTTTCCCCTGACATTAAGTCTAGTTGTGTTCGACTCTGGGGGTGGGTGCTCATCTTCATTTCTAAACTGAAGAGCCAGTGTTGTCCATAGACGCCTCAAAGGTTATTTGTCTGGTCTGACTGCATGGAGTGCCATTACCTTCTTGCCGAAGCAGTACTTATTGATTTACTCACATTTGCATGTTTTCGAACTGCTAGGTTGGCAGAAGTGGCGGCTAACAGCAGGAGTTCACCCCACTCCTGGGATTTGAACCTCCAACCTTTCAGTCAGCAAGTTCTGCAGCCAAGTGGTGTAACCCATTGCACCACTGGGGGCTCCTCAAAATCAGTAGTCATATGATAAAGAGTAATAATGTTTTTATCTAAGAAGTGAATGTGCCTCTTTACTACAAACAAATGATAAAATCACAGAGAAGTCATATTTTGTCAGACATAGGTACATAAAAGCTCTAGCCCTGTCCCATAGATAACGGGTTGTATTGTGTAACATTTTTTAAAAATTAAGTGTAATGTTAGTAGATTAATGCTTAAGAGTCTTGAACATTAATTTACCCATGCAACTCCTGAATTATTTATTATCTTCAATCAATTATTATTAATAATTAATTCATGTTATTTATTAAGTAATCAATGATTACCCTCGGTGAAGAACCAGGAAACTTAAAGGTTTTAAAACAAACCAACCTGGGCACCTAACACCCGCTTCCTAAATATTTCATTAGTACCTCAACAACCCATTTCATTTATACTGTCTTAAAAGACTCACAGTGTAAGTGTTAAATAATAATTATCTGGATATTTTTATTTTGTCTTTGCTTCTCATGTACATTCACTGTCTTAGTGATTCGAGATGAGAGGGAGCTTGGAGGCACAACAGCCATCAATGGCAGTCTGGAAATCCAAACACTTGGTGCTAGAGAACTCTTTTAAAACTTTGGCCCGAATTACAAAAGGAAACAAAGAGCATGTCACACTCTTTACATTCACCCTCCAGCAACTGACAGTTTCTTTGGGAGAAAGAATGAAAGCAGTTTGCTTGGGTTGCTGAGGCATTGAAAAACATTATGAGGTACAGCTCAGAGACAGAACATCTAAGCCTTTTTGGGAGGTGGGGGAGGACATTTATCATTGTTAAGCTGCCATTTCCCCTTCTCTTTAATATATCTCACTCTCCACATCCATCTGGGTGTCTTGTGTTCCTTCAGGGCTCTCTTTGTCTGAAGATGTATTAAAAGAACTAGAGCTTCTTGTTGAGCCTTTGCTTTGTCTTGGTAATATATCCTTAGACGAGGGATCTGCCCTCTTCCAGAGAGCAGGAACTTCTGTTTTCTCAGCATTTGTGTTCTTGTAGCTTGGTTCGGACTTCGATAGGAGACCTACAACAAAGACCAGGTGTTATGAGCTATATTTCAAAGGAAGGCACTGGCAAAACTATCGCTGAGTATTTCTTGCCTAAGAAAACTTTATGACATCCATTCATTGCTAAAAGTCAATAGGCAGCTATTTGGGATTTCCATTTTCTTTTGTTTTATTACAAATTGGTTTAAAAACAGATTAGAGGCCTTTGGCTATCCCTGTCTTTAATTCAATGTGGCATTCATTCACTTTAACAGAGCTTGAAAATAATTCTTCTAAATATTTTTCCAAAGAGAACAATGTTTTATTCGTAGCTAGCCTTTGATATGTTCTTAAAATATTGACTGGAATCATGTTAGGCAATTACAAAAACATAAACTATGAAAACATAACCTATGATTTCTACTGAGCCCCATTTAATGGTTATGTAGGGGCTGCGAAAGTCTTTCAAACTTCTTTGAGACTCCTTGTGGATTAAAAAGCAGGGCATAAAGAAACATAATAATAAACATAATAATTGAAAAGTCGACTACAGATTCCAAGTGTAGACTCTGCAAAGAAGCAGATGAAATGATGGATCACATACTCAGCTGCTGCAAGAAGATCACGGAGACGGACTACAGGCACCGTTGTTCAGATGATCCATTGGAACTTGTGCCACAAATACTATCTGCCTGTGACAAAGAACTGGTAGGATCACAAGCCTGAAAAAGTTACAGAAAATGAACATGTCAATCTATTCTGGGACTTCCGAATTCAGACTGACAGAATTTTGGAGCACATTACTCCTGATCTTACAATCGTGGAGAAAAGCAAAGTATGGATCATTGATGTTGCAATCCCAGGCGACATCAAAATTGATGAGAAGCAACTGGAAAAGCTGACACGATACGAGGATTTAAAGATTTTTTTCCCCCAAAGGGATGTCAGGATGTCCGTACCAGCTTGGAACGAGCTGCTCCGTCCACCCCATGACATGGTTGTGAAGAGGGGGAGGCTGGGAGAATGGATGGGAGCACATATGAGATAAGGGCCATCTGGACTGGGGAATAACAAAACTTTAGGATAGTGCTGGTGGAAATGGAATGTAAATAGTGGTAAGAGGCATAGGTTAGCAGAATGAGATACACCAGAATTGGCGGGAACTCTTCAGAGCTGTCTTTATATTGCCAATGGTAAGACAGAAATAAAGCTGTGTCCAAGGATTTGCCTTTGTGCTTTTATTCCAAGAGCTTCCAGGTTCTGACAAGGACATTTTTAATTAATTATTATTTTATATTCATAACCATAGTTACCATACTTTTTCCTTTTCCATTTCCTTCTCCCTCCCCACACCCACCCCTCCCCTTCCCTGTTGACAACCTAAACCTTTTTTTTCTTATTACATGAGCTTTCTCATTTAAAGATTGAACTGCAAAGACTCTGGCACAAGCCAGTAAAGGTGGTCCCAGTGGTGATTGGCACACTAATGACCTTGGCCAGCACTTAGTCCTAGACACTTAGGAAGTGTCCGACATGTGATCCAATACAGCATAGTGATCTTGTTTGCTGTGTACTAATCTTGTTGTGCATCAAATAATAACAATTCAATAATAAATTCAAACCCTACTTCTGAGTAAACAGCTATTGTGATCGATGTTGATTTGTTTGTCTGTTGATTGAGAAGCAACTGCCTGATGTTCTGCACTCCCTCATTCAAGAAATATCTGGGCAGGAGGGAAAATGGTGGCATAGGTCCTTAATCTGCATGTTGCACTAAAGATCACACATAGGAAGTGATGGACACATCAGGTGGTCAATTGACAGGGGAATTGGAACCCCATCAGTCCTTGTGGTTGCTAACTGGTAAATGGTTTTGGGGAGATGTAGGGATCTGACTATATTTTGCCGGTTTTTTAAAACCTACTTATTACAGCAATTGATTTTGTGTCATCTTAAAGCCAGGAATAACCTGGCGCACACTTTTGTAGGCAGTTTTTGGCATCCGTGACCAGATGAGGTCTATATCGAAGCATATGCTACAATGCCTGCATTAGAATTTATGATGACTCAAAGCTCCTTGTTTCTGCCATTCATGGCCAATATAGCTGTTCCTCTAGAATGTGTTTGCTTAACAGATATATATATTCTTCTTTCAAAAGCAGCTTGTGAGAAGTGTCTTGTAATCTCTCATCAGACAAGCACTGAGCTGTAATGGCTGAGTATTAAGCTGTACCACGGAGTTTCGCAGGGCCTATAGCACTGTGCATACCACTTCAGCCTGCCAAGTGTTATGCCATGCATAAATCTAGATAAAATAAAATTCCACTAGATCAAATAACATAAAATACAATCTATTTGTAATGCCACAGACATTAAATGACATCACATATCTTCCAAGCTAGTTTTATGCCCCTCTATAACCAGTGAACTCTTACTGTTGGGTTCTGCCCTGTTAAACTTCAATTCTTCCACCTCTATTTTTTTGAAAGTAAGAAAGGATTGCACAGCTCTCTTTGTCCCTTTAGAAAAGAGAGTGAGGATGACAGTAGTCTTCATATCTCAGGAATATTTGGCTTCTTTTTTTGGTGGGAAATGCAGCACTGTTCAGAGGAACTGTGGTAGGTCTTTCTCCTCAGCTCACTCTTATTGATTTGCAGTGAGACAAAGGTAAAACCCTTTGGGACTTCTTGGACCTAGTTTTCCAGCAACCTCTGCAAAGTTTGCAAGGATGAGCTGCTTGACCAGAAATACCACTATGCCTTGGAGCACGTTCTTGTTCTCCGAACTAGGCATTCAAATTATAAAGACATTTCTTTCCATAGTCTGTGAGTGTGTTCATGTGTCTGCATTTCTGTAAAATGATTCAGAAACTAAATTAAATTCTTCTCATTTGTGCCATGCAAATTCAGTAGGCAAAGCCATCTTTTACCTGGCTCTTATATAGATGCTAAACAGAAGGAACATAAAAAAATATTTTGCATCATTATTGAACTGATTGATCCTGAGACTCAAGTACACAAGCTCTTGGCTTCAGTGAATATATCAGTTTCAGGTTCAGTTTACCCCATATTGTCAAATTTGTAAAATCTCAAATTCCTTTCTGAAGAAATTTTTGTGCCTTCTTTTCAAATCCAAACTAAAACAAAACTTTTTCCTATCCCTACCTTTCTCTCTCTCCCTCACTACTATCTGTTTACTTTCCCTGTCCCTTTTCACAGCTGCATTTCATTCCTGACTCTGAACCTCTTGTACCTTTGCCTCAGATCAGGCCCTTCTCAGCTCTTGTCCCAACTTCATTCTGCTCTGGAGATAAAGATAGTTTTTCCAGGAACTCATTTCTTATTTGACAACCTAATTTTTAAAGCTATAGTCATATTCATAACCATTACAGATAAATAGCTGTAATCTATTGTACAAGTCTTCCAAAATTCTTTAGCCTGCCTGTTCAATAGGAACAGTCCTGATTTACCATGCTAAATCATGCTAAATCATTTAAGATTGCCTTTAAAATGGGCCCTTCCAGTCCCATGTTTTTATGCAGGTGTATACAAAATATCTGTCCAATGCCTTGCTGAAGAGCTTGTCAGTGTGTCATGTGTAGGGTGCTGTTTTACAAAATTGCATATAGTGTATCTGCTGCTTCATTTTTCTTTTACAAAATGAAAACCTAAAAGATAAAGCAGATGGCACATCTATCTTCAACATACTGGTGCAGCTTCTAGAGACCACATGTCCTAATAATGTACTGGTTTGATGGATTACAAGGGAAGATTCTATCCTAGAATCCATCTATTTAGTTAGTTTGATTGCTAACCTGCTCTCTGTCTAATGAATATTGATGATACACACAACACCAGACATTTCTGCCCCTTTTCCTTGTATTGCACCAAGACAGTTTGAGTATCTGGAATTTTGAAATCCAGAATACTCCAAAATCCAAAATTGTGTACCACATCGGTGGCAGAGAGAGTGACAGTTTATCGTATTGATTCCCTTTCCAAACCTCTATGGCCTGGATAACATCAGAAGACACTTCCCTCATGTCATCAATAATAATGCAGGAGTCCTCAAACTGGATGCGGTCTTCCAAGGTCGTTTACCTGACCCCCACCCTAAACTTTAGTCTGAAACAACTTGAAGGCACACAACAATGTTTTATTTGCTTTGTATAATGAGGCATTGAATTTTTGCCTAAATGTATGTTGTACGCCGCTCTGAGTCCCCTGTGGGGTGAGAAGAGCGGGATAGAAATGAAGTTAATAACAACAACAACAACAACAATCCTAATTAGCTTGATTATCTCATCAACTAAAAGCAGGCCCACCTTCTATTGAAATATTAAGTTCATGTTGATTAAAATTGTTCTTCATTTTAAATATTGTATTGTTCTTTCATGGTTTTTTTTTTTTGCACTACAAATAAGATATGTGCAGTGTGCATAGGAATTTGTTCATGTTTTTCAAACTATCGTCTGCCCCCAGCAATCTGAGGGACCATGAACCATACCTCTGCTTAAAATGCTTGAGGATCCCTGTATTAATGCCTGAACTGGGTTTAATTTTATCATTGTGATTATTGGGTAGGAACAATGAGGTCTTCCGATGTGCTTGAAGTGCTATTCTCCATCACTTCATCAGCTGTGCTATCTAGGTTGGCTGGTAGTTGCAGTCTAGGAAGCCCTAGAAAGCCACACAATTCCTGTTCCTTTTAGAGATTGGTTTGTAAGCATATAAGCTGAAGGTGTTATATGAATATCCCCTTGGGTTGGCCCTTACAAGATTTTGTAAAATAAAATTTCAAAACCAGACAGAATTATATATCTGGCAGCTACATTTTCCACTCACAACCTGTTTTCTAGTTAACAGGTTTGAAGAACAAGAGCAATCTGGCATTAAACATTTCTCTGAGTAAGCCCGAGTTGTTTGTCATTCAATTAAATTTTGTCTACTCTAGTCTGCTTTATTCTACTAAACAAGAAACTGATGCATTAGCCTAGAAAGGTACATTTTTTACATGTGCATGGTCTGGTTACTCAAAATGATCAGCTTGGCGGGGTGTGTGTGTGTGTGTGTGTAAGCAGATTTGTATATACTTGGTTGCCAGTATTTGATATGTCATGTGGATACTTCTACTTGCCAACATGGCTGTAGTGATATTCCTTTATTCTGTCTGCTATTTCACCAGTTGTGAGGACCCTTCCCTTGATTCATTTGTGTTTCTAACCTTATAACCACTCTAATGAAATACTTGTATTGCTCCAAGATGAGTCAGTGTGGGTATAATGGCTTGCACATTGGACTACAGCTCCATAGATCAGGAATCTCCGTTCAGCTATGGAAATTCACTGGGCGACCTTGGGCAAGTCACTTTCCTTCTAAACAAATTTTGCCAAGAAAACCCTGTGATTGGGTTGTCTTAAGTCAATTTTTTGAAGACACACAATAACAACAACAAAATCTTCCAAGAGGCATGTGTGTATATTACAAATGGTTTGTTGATGTGTGTGTTGAAGCATATGGTGACAAGGTTCAAGGGTTTAGTTATTGTTGTCATTTAACTATACATATAAATCAGTGGTTCCCAACCTGTGGATCCCCAGATGTTTTGGCCTTCAACTCCCAGAAATCCTAACAGCTGGTAAATTGGTTGGGATTTCTGGGAATTGTAGGCTAAAACACCTGGGGACGCACAGGTTGAGAACCACTAATATAAATCAATCATACATCACACTACTCTGCTCCTAATAAAAATTAAGCTGACTAAAAAGGACTACTAACACTGTTTTCTCACTATCAAACTTTTTTTTTTTACTCAAAATGACCTTAAGTAACTCAGCTAAACCCTAACTCACTGACTTAACTAAGTCACCTTTTCAAATCACATTCAAACTCACAACCAATCTCTGGTCACCTCTAACATTCCATGCTCTCATTCTTTCCAAATAGCCCATTTGACAGTTGTAGGCTGCCTTCAAGTTGTGTTGTCGAAGGCTTTCATAGCTGGAATCACTGGGTTGCTGTGAGTTTTTCGGGATGTATGGCCATGTTCCAGTAGCATTCTCTACTGATGTTTTACCTGCACCTGTGGAAAGCATCCTCAGAGGTTTGTTCAGATGTCTCTTGGAAATGAGGCAAGTGGAGTGTATATACAGTGTTCCCTCACTTATTGTGTGCCCCAGTCCCATTATATACAATAGCACAGTAAAATGGTGTTCCTTATATAAAATGGCAAACAATTCAAATTAGTGCTAGAGAGAGCCTGAGGATCTGTGAAATGGTGGGAGACTACAGCAGGGTATGCTTATATATCAGCGTTGTGCTCAGCAAAATGGCAAAATCAAAGATTGCTTCTTCAAATATTTTAATCCCTGGTTTTATTGAATGTGTGGATGCAGAACCTGTAGAAATGGAAGGCTGAGTTAAAGTTGATAATAATCATGTTTGTTTATTATATTGTTGTCATTATAATTTGCTAGCCACCTTGAGTGTGAGTCTCGGAAGAAGTGTAAAATTAATTGTAAAATAATATTGTAATCCAAAAAGTAGCTTTCCCAACTTTGGTAATGAATATTAGTCAGATGACAGAAGCTCAAATTATTGAGGCCCAGTTGGCAAGACAGTGTTACAGCTGGCCTTAGCTAGGGATGCTAAGAAAAAGAATAAATTCTATACAAGTGAGAAAATTGGCCAGACAAGACAATATTAAATAATAGATTAAACACCTTATTACTCTGACTTTCCAGTGCTTGTTTGTTTTGCAATATGAATGATGGTAGGAGAACGTCTATGTTTGGCACTGTTTGACACTCAGAAGGAACAGGGCAATGAATTTTCTACTAGTCCCCAGGAGGAGCAAGTATCACTTCCTCCCAGTGCCAAAACAAGAACTGTGCAAGCATGTGAACTTCTGCTGCTGTTGTAAAACACAATGTAGGTGCAGAAGGGGGAAAGAAGAGAGAGAGGGAAAGAAAGGGAGGGTCATGTTAACCAAGTACCAGAATGAGCAACCTATTCTCCGCCCCTGTGGCTTGACATAATGGGAATTGGCACAAGTGTTGACAGCTAATGTGATACCTTGGGAAAATTTCCATCACTTGATAGCTGGTTTTCTTTTTTTGAGTGAGTGCAAATACACCAGGCATACCAGAGAGCAGAGTGCTTAGAAATACAATACGTATTTACCTGATGAAAGCCTTTGGCTCAAAGGTTATTCTGCTACACCACTGTGGAATTATGAACCTTTGATCAATTCTTTCTTTATAGTCTGGGTGGGGGAAGGCAGTTTGTTGCTGAACCACAAGCAGAAGTGTGTTTAGTACCACATTCCACATCTAAGTTGCATCAGAACTGCCAAGAGATTTGAGAATTCCGTCTTGTTGTATACCAGATCTTCATGGGTTGGAGGGGGAAAGACTTGCCACCTCTTCACACGGGGCATCTTTGCTCTGTTTTGCCACTTTGCTTCATAGAAAGGAGGGTCCCCTGGTGGCACAGTGCGTTAAAGCGCTGAGCTGCTGAACTTGCGGCCCAAAAGGTGCCAGGTTCAAATCCCGGGAGCGGAATGAGCGCCCCCTGTTAGCCCCAGCTCCTGCCAACCTAGCAGTTCGAAAACATGCAAATGTGAGTAGATCAATAGGTACCGCTCCAGCGGGAAGGTAATGGCACTCCATGCAGTCATGCCGGCCACATGACCTTGGAGGTGTCTATGGACAATGCCGGCTCTTCAGCTTAGAAATGGAGATGAGCACCAACCCCCAGAGTCGGTCACGACTGGACTTATCGTCAGGGAAAAACCTTTACCTTTTTTTTATAGAAAGGACAAGGCCTGCTGTGTACCATCACACAAAGCACAGCAGGCCCTGCCCACTTCCCTCCCAAAGTCAGGGGGAAGCGCCAAAAGGCACTTCCTCCACAACTATGGGGATGAAAGTGTATTTTGTGTAGCTCCAATGGAGCTACCTGCACTTTCCCTTCCATTTCCCCATGTGTTGGCAGAAAGGGTAGCAGGGTTCTGCCACCTGACGGGGGAGGAAAAGGGTGCCAAAGCACCCACTCCCACCCCCTCCGTGTGATGAGGGGAGGAGGGAGGGCACACGGGGCACCACAAGCTGCCCCACATGCCTTCCTTTTCACGCAATGGCATGGTCCGAAAGGGCTGTGTGAAGAGGTCCTTGATGCTGTTCTTCCTTAGTGATGTGGCTCCCAGTTTTCACTTAATGTCAAATTCCACAAAGTATTTCCTTCAGCATGCCACTTTGTTGCTTGTAAGCAATGGGAGGAATCTCTCCTCATTGCCTCTGACTGCTTCTTACATAAGGCTTTGTTCTCAAGTTTCAGCAGCAGAGGACAAAATGTCCATGTGTTGCATCAGATACACTGAGCACATAGGTGTCTAGATCACAGCTTTAAAATATACACAAGCAGCGATCAAGGAAAGGTCAAGGGCCCTGCTTATCTGCATTTAAAAGGAAGCATTGCCACTATTCTTGCATTCTTTTATTCAACTGCAATGTACTTTCAGTTTTCTACTTAGCTATGGGAAAAAGGAGTAGAACTTGTTATGTGAGAAAAGCAAATACAGCTAACAGAAAGTAGCCATGACATGTGGTATTGAATCTTATAAATGCCCTGTGTGAATCTGTTCTGAATTTTGGCTTCAAATTTAAAGGAGATATACAAGGTGCTAGATCTATTTGAGGGGATAGAATGTAGCACTTTTGATGCCTCCTTTAAAGTTCAGACTAACACTTATATCAGATTCACAGCCCCACTTATAGCAGAGACCAGCTATCTATGATCAACACGGATTATTAATATGCTGACATACATTGTAAGCAAGCAGGAGATGGAGACTCGTAAAGTGGGGAAGGATGAAAAATCTCACAGCCAATAGTAGGCTTTATTGCTTGAAACCACCATTCTGCAGCATTTATACCATCGCTGAAATCGGCAACTTGCCGGGACTATCTCCCCTAGTGTCAAACATCTTTTGGGTGCATGACAGCGATGCCTCATTGCTCCATGGTCTTGAGGCCCTGTTTCCTGTGAGGGAGGTAACTCTGTCCTCGCTCAGTTCCACAGTGCTGATCCTGTGCCACACTGCCCCATAAATGCAGTTTTAGTAATTTAAAAACATGTTACAATTTAATTACTGGAAGAGGGGGACAATCCTACCCCTTGACATCAGTTCTGTTCTGGTATGCCAGGACAAAAGTGGCTGGGGATCATTTAGTACTCTGGCACAATCGGGATCTATTGATGGGGTTTTCCTATCAGTAACATGGAACAGGTTTGTTGTGGGGAGGTGGCAGACTGGCAATGGGTTGTGCACATTGTGTGCAATAGAAACTGTCACCATTTCGTGTTGGTGACACACTTTTCAGACATTCATCATTTTGCAATACAGTCATTCAGTTTTACTAGTGAACTGGAGGTTAAACCAGCCCCTTATATGGACACTTACATATAGTGTAATAACAAAAGGTATGGGAACACAAGATAGCTCATGAAAACCTTTCATTTATATTATTAAAATATATGATTTTATTTCTTATTTCACAGACTCAGAAGTTTCTCATTAAATTCATGCAGCACACTTACGCACTGCAGCCAACACATTAATGTGTAGCGGCACACAGTTTGGAAAGCTCTGACCTAGGTGAAGGTCTTGCTTCTGTATCAGTTTAACACCTTCATGTCATAAAGGACATTTTCACACAGCCCTTTCAGGCTATGCTGTTGTGCCACTAAAGGGAAGGCGTGCCTCCCTTCTCCCCTCAAAACACAGTGGGGATGGGATAGGGTGTGTTGGTACCCTTTCCCTCCTCCCATCAGATGGCAGAAAGGGTGGAAAAGTGCATTGCACCGCCACCCTATCTCCAATCACATGGCAAAAAAGAGAGGAAAGTGCTAGTAGCTCCATTGGAGCTACCCAAAATACACTTTCCTCCCCATAGTCATGGAGGAAATGCCTTTTGGCGCTTCCACCCCACACTGGGAGGAATGTGGGCAGGGTCTGCTGTGAAGCCCCATCCAAGCTGCACGTAAAAGTGGCAAAACGAGGCAAAAATGCCCCATGTGAAGAGGTCCAAAGTCCAGTAATGATACAAAAGCAAGTGCCAACGTCTTCCCGAATTTGAAGTGATGTTAAGAAAATGACCTGTTTTAATCATTTTGAAGTCATCATCATCATCATCATCATCATCATCATCATTTAATTACTTATTAATCGCCCTCCATCCACGATGCTCTAGGCGATTTACAAGATAAAATTGTAAAGGATAAAAATACATACATACAAATATTGATAAAATTAACATAGATTAAAAGCTCTAGTAAAGAGCCAGGTCTTGAGTGCTAGGGTAAAAGGCCCTAACTCACGCATGGCTCTCATGTAGGGCGGCAAGGCATTCCATAAGGCAGGGGCAGAAATAGAAAAAGCTCTGCGTCTGGTCCTTTCCAAGTGCACTTCTCTAGGACCCGGTACATAAAGTAAGTCTCGTTGGGATGGTTGTTGCGACCTCCGATGATGGGAGAAGGAGAGACGGTCCCTAAGGTACGATGGGCCCTGGCCGTAAAGAGTTTTAAAGGTCAGAACTAGCATCTTATATAGACCACAGTAATCAGTGGGAAGCCAATGCAGATGCTGCAGCACTGGTGTTATGTGGCATTTCATGGGTGTTCTTGTGAGTAGCCTGGCTGCCGCATTCTGAACAATACGGAGCTTTCGGGTCGTGGACACCGGAAGGCCAACATACAGGGTGTTGCAATAGTCCAGCCTAGACGTGACCGTGGCATGGATGACTTTTGCCAGCGCCTCATCAGATAGATAGGGTGCCAGTTGCCTCGCTTGTCGTAGGTGGAAAAAGGCCTGTTTGCTGGGAGCAGCGACTTGAGCTTCCATTGTCAGCTGCGCATCTAAAACGACACCCAGGCTCTTAACAATAGGCGAAGGAGATAGGGCAGCACCATTGAAGGTGGGTAGCAAGTGGGTCAGACCAGTCGAGCGGCCATGCCAGAGAATCTCAGTCTTCGCCGGGTTCACCTTCAGTCTACTAGCACGTAGCCAGTTCGACAGAGCCTCCAGACATAAGGTGAAATTGTCTGGTATTGACGTTGCTCCAGGCTCCAAGCGCAGAAGGAGTTGGGTGTCGTCCGCATATTGATAGCAGTCTAGGCCGAAACTCCGAACCAAACTAGCAAGGGGTCTAACGTAGATGTTGAAGAGAAGAGGGGAGAGAATTGCACCTTGGGGTACCCCACATAGGAGGGGTGATCTGTCGGAGACTTGATCCATATACTCCACGCATTGGCTCCGGTTTCGCAGAAATGAGTTGAACCAATTGAGGGCCTGACCGCGAACTCCGGACATGGCGAGACGGTGAATCATTAGATCGTAGTCAACGGTATCAAACGCTGTGGTAAGGTCAAGAAGTACCAGAAGCGCTGATCCGCCGCTATCAGACTGGCGACGAAGTTCATCTGTAATGGCAACCAGGACTGTCTCCGTCCCATGGCCAGGGCGGAAGCCTGACTGGAAAGGGTCCAGGCCGGCTGTATCATCCAGAAATTGTTGCTATTGTCCCAGTACAGCCCGCTCTATCATCTTACCCAAGAATGGGAGGTTGGAGACAGGACAATAGTTGGCAAGGGTCATGGGATCCAAGCTAGGCTTCTTTAGCAAGGGATGAACCCTTGCCTCTTTTAGGTTGTCCGGGAAGACCCCCTGTTCAAGAGAGCCATTGATTATATTACTCAATGGATTGAGACCTTCCAGGCAGCTCTTCACTAGCCAGGAGGGACACGGATCAAGGGAGCAGGTGGTTGGTTTTGCAACAGCTAGGATTCCAGCAACGTCTTCCTTGTCAAGCGGAGTAAATCAGTCAAAGATAGGCCCACTAAGCGGCCACAAAGTCTCAAGCTCACTTAAGGTATCAACTGTAGGGGGCAGTTCCTGCCGAAGCACGGTGATTTTATCAGTGAAAAACTTCTGGAATGCCTCTGCTGTAAGAGCCGTGGTTGCTGGGTTTTGGACTAAGGGAGCCGGACTGGTCAAAGCACGAACTATTTTGAATACTTGAGCTGGGCGCGATCTAGCAGAGGCTATTAAGGAGGAATTGTAAGATTTTTTAGCATCCTTGATGTCTGATTCGTAGGACCTGCGAAAAGCCTTGAAAGCGGACAGTGACACCTCGTCGGGTTTCCGTCGCCACAGATGTTCCAGCCACTTTCGTGCTTGCTTCATCGTCCGTAGCTCATTAGTGTACCAGGGGGAACGATTCCGGTGAGGGCGAAGGAGACGTCTGGGGGCAATATCATCCAAGGCAGCCAACAAATTGACATTCCAGGTGTTGACTAGCTCATTGAGAGTGATGCACACAGTTCCCAGGCCCTTAAGGGCATTCAAGAACCTAGCAGGTTCCATGAGTCTCCTAGACCGAGCAAAGATTGGTGTGGCAGGATGGGGAGGAGGAGATGGAATCTCAATCCGGGCCTTCAGGACAGTGTGATCAGACCAGGGAACATCTATTACCACGGATAGAGATGTTCGTACTCCGATATTAAAAATCAGGTCCAGAGTGTGGCCGGCCTGATGAGTAGGGCGAATCTTGAGTAGTGAGAGCCCCAGAGCTTCAAAGGTTGGTACTTAATGAGGGCAGGAAACTTATCCTTGACTCGGGATTGGCTTGATTACATTGTTACATCCCCAAATCTGATTGGCTACATTGGCTTTTGACATCATTATATTTATGATCACATAAACAAGAAAAACCACATCTCATAGAAAGCATCAAGGAAGATGAGCAATAAGTGGTGGCTCAGGAATAATTTCTGGCTTTATTTCCACAAGCAAATGTTCACTTATGAAAATGTAACATGGTGTTTCTAACTCCTACAGAGCAGTTGTGATGTTGATCTCTCCAAGCTCAATAGTGATGTGAAATCAGTTTACTTTCAGGCCTTATTTCCATATCAAAATTGTTCACTTGTGAAAATTTTTAAGCTGGCTTCTTATATTTCCCCCAAATAAGACCCAAGGAAGCTTAAAAAATAAGTGAAAACCAGTAGCTAAAACAATATGTGGTACAAAGATTTAAAAGGCATTACACAACCAATTAAAACATTACTGTAATTGAAAACAACAGCAAACACATTAATCAGCTATTGTGTATATATTACATACATATTTACATATTTTTGGACTTCATCTTTCATGAGTCCTAGTTAGTGTCACTAATTACTGGAATGTTGAAAATGTAGTTTAAAGAAAAATCTGCAGAAAGCTTTAATGGAATGGGAGATTTTTCTAAGTTTAACAGATATTATGAATTAATTAAAAAAAACCTGTTTCTCATGGACCATAGCTGGAAAAGGCCACTGACAGGTCTGGAAGCGAAGTCCTATTAGAAAATGTTAAGGGAGCTGAGGATGTTCAGTCTGGAGAAGAGAAAACTGAGAGAGGATACAGCTATTTTCCCACTTTGCATAGCACTGATATATAAGAAGGAGCAAACATGTTTTTATTGTTCCAGAAGATAGGACCTACCCAGTGGATTGAAATTATGAAAAGGAAGATTAATATTAGAGAAAAGAATTCTTGTTGGGTTGTTCCACAGCGGATGTGGTGAATTACTCTTCTCTGAAGATTTTTAAACAGAGGTTAGATGGGCATTCCTTGGGATGCTTTAGCAGTAGATTCTCACATGGCAGTGGGTTGGACTACATGCCTTTTGAATATCTCCCAATGCTTTATCCTATTTAATGAAATTGACACAGCTTCGTATTAGGGTGATAGGCATCCCTATGAGATATTTTGGGCTTTTTTGGCCTATTGCTGTTTGGTTTTCTTTAACATTTCAACCATATACATAATGAATTGAAACTACTTCTCAAGCAACAATCTAGCACAACATTTTCTTATGCATGCTCTATCAAAATGAATGAGTCATGTACAGTACAGCTTTTGAGCAATTCCACTTGTTTTGATGGGATCATTCCAAATAACATTTATCTGAATTTTCCTCCACATTTTCCATCCTTGTGAAGTGAAACCTTCAAATAATGATTAAACAAACAGATAAAAATGCAACTGCAGTCAAAGGAAAGGCTTATGGAAATAATAACCAAATAAACAATAAACAAATAAAGGTATACAGTTGCAGAAAAGATTGAATAAAATACCATTCTAATTAAAAATACCATTTGTTTTTTTTTTCCAGATCTCGAGCACTTAGGCCATGACTAATTTTTCCCTCTTGTGTTCTATCTTTATTTATGTTCATCCGTGTGATGTTGCACTGGATTAAGAAGGTACATTAAGATGACGTACTCATGGCCCAACAGTACAGATTCAGCATCATAAATGTTCCAGTAAAGTTCTTCTGTATCACTGTATCAGAAAGTCTACCATTCTTCCTACTTGAATTAATAACATTGGCCACATTGCTGCCTACTTGCAAAGGTCAAGTGCCTTATTAAGTCAGAGAGAAAATTTCAGAAAATGCCAATTTCAGTCCTCTGCTAGCTTGTTCTGTTGAGAATGAATGTATCATTCCACCCTGTACTTGAATTTTGGCAGACAGTAATTTTGTAACTCCTCAAAACCTGCTTCATATAGTCCTTTTCGCTCAGGATGCTTTGCAGAAAGAAATGCTCAAGGTTTGGAAAATGACTGTTATAGTTCCAAATCCCCTTAAAACAGTTATTGTTATAGTGGCAAGTTTTTGAAAATAGATAATTTCTAAATGTTTGCCAACATACTTGCATTTAGTTACTGAATACTACTAGCTGCTAGTTTGTGGTTCAAAACATACTTTCCTCCCATTTATCTCTTATTGCTTCCGAACCCACATGCAGCAAGAGACAGCTACAACTAGTATCAGCACTTGATATTCCTCCTCGACCTCTACCATATACCATTGGAGGTACCCAAAACACATTTTCCTCCCCGTGGTGGTGGAGGAAGCGCCTTTTCCAGGAATGTGACACTCGGCAGTCCCCATCCAGGCCTGGCCAAAAGTGTCAAAATGAGGCTGTTTTAGCCGCATGTGAAGAGGTCCCTAATCTAGGTCCACTCTGTCATATCTCTCAATATATGACTTTGCAAGGTCAGAAGACATTAGGGGTTCCACAAATAAGAGTGTGAAGAGTTAGGCTGAAGCATTAAGGATGGTAAAGCACATAGGTGATGATCACATCTTTACTACTTACTCCCAGAAGTAAAACTTATTTGTTGCAGTTGCTCCCCATTTGTCAATTTCAGATGCATGAACCCTTCTGATCACACTTTTCTATTCTCCCCAAGGTATTCATTTATAACCTACTGAAGTGGTTGGGTCCATCTTGTGATACCTGGAGATCATGTTTATAACCTGAGAAATCATTCATTATATTTGTCCAATTGTCCAGGAATAGTAGGCGTTCTTGGGTGGCTGAAAAGGGTCTTCTTGGAGATTTCTTTGGCTTAGGCACACATTTTGGAGTTGTTGAAAAAGTAAGAGGTTGAATAGCTTCCTGTGAAAATGGGGGAAAAACTTTGACATTTGCTTTTATAATGATGTAAATAATCAAAGTAGGAGGTGTGCAATTTAATTATGAGAAATTTTATATTGACACATTTCTCTCTGAAAATCCAACCATTGCTTCTGTAAAATGGACAATATGAAGCACCAAGGAGAGATACCGAAGTTGCATGAAGAGCAATGTCAATTGAGCATCACTGTCATCAGGATAAAAGCAAATCCTTAGAAATATGCAAGCATTCCTGTGTCTCAGCTTCATAAATTTCAAGTTGCTGCTGTTATTATTTGAAGGGCTTCAAATACTGCGAGTCTCCATTCCACTGTCCAGTGCTGAGGTGTGGAAGACATCATAGCACAACAGGGTCACACATCTTCCACTTTAAAGTAATCACCTGGTATTTGAGTTCTTACTGCCATTAATTGCAAGAACAGGGTAATATTGGATAAAGTGATAAAACTATCATTTTATGCATGCCTTACTTGCAGAAATTCAAATTTGACCAATTTGCTAGAGGAACAAGTCAGCCTTGTTACCACCTACTCATCTGCCTGAAAGGTGTCAGGGGGATAAATCAGCTTGCCACTGTAAGAAAGAAGGCTGGAAACTAATTACTACTGGTTCCTGGAATATCTTGTGTGAGAGACCTGGCCAGACAATGACACATTACTCATCTTAACCAGTCACATCCCAGCCTTTGAAGTATGGATACAAGATATAAGTCAAAGTTTTCTTTTAGAGTGCAACTTTTTTGAGATCAGGTATCATCACACTGTAGCTTAGGTTTTGTAGGAGATTAGTTTAAAGTTTACATCTTGGGAAATTCAATATCATTATTAAATTAAATATGGTATGAGTAGCTAGAAACTATGAATGACGTCTTAAAAACAAGCAAATTTATCATAGTATATGCTTTTAGCCTACTCTTCTGATTTGTTGAGAAGCAGGAAAGTTAGTGGGACAGGGTAATCATTAATAAATTAAAATCTAATCCAATTATGTTTGTTTTGGAGGAGGAATGTTTTAAATGATTAAGTTAATTTTAAGTTGATGTTTAAATGTATGTTACCTTTCTACACTAAAAGCCTTGCCAATTAAAAAAATTTAATCTCTGAAAAAGCAAATACTGTAGTAGTTTTAAAAGTAAGAATATCCAAGAGACTGGTGTTGTAGTAAAGAATCAACATAGTATAGCATTTTAAACAGTAGTGTGGCTTGTGTGTGTGTGTGTGTGTATGTGTGTGTGTGTGTGTGTGTGTGTGTGTGTGTGTGTGTATGTGTATATATATATATATATATATATATATATATATATATATATATATATGTAAATAAATAAAGCAATTAATTAAAAGGATAGCTCTAAAGCAGTCGTTCTCAACCTGGAGTCCCCAGATATATTTGGACTACAATTCCCAGAAATCCCAGCCAGTTTACCAGCTGTTAGGATTTCTGGGAGTTGAAAGCCAAAAACATCTGGGGACCCCAGGTTGAGAATCACTGCTCTAAAGAAATGTTAATACTGAAATTCCAAGTCAGGTCTACTGTGGTTAAAAATACATTTATTAGCATGGAATCCAACGGGCAGCTACACTGAGGGAATATTACTTATCCTTTGATGGAAGGGGAGTCAATTACATTAGAATTCATGCTATTTGGATGGTGGGGTAAAGGAATGGAAATCTGCCACATTAGCTTTTTGCAGCCCCAGCCTCTTCATAGTTCCCAGCTGCTTCAACAAGAACATCACGTCCAGATCCAGGGAAAGAATGGCATCTGCTTTGTGAAGACTTCATCTGGACTACTGTGTGTAGTTTTGGGCACAGCAGTTCAAGAAGGATGGAAGAAAGGGGAAGTGCTATTAAAGGCATGGAAGGGGTTAAAGTGGGCGGGGGGGGGGGGCTCCCATTGCAGTGCTTCAGAGCCCGAAGGAGGAGGCCCAGAGAGTGTGAAAGAATTCTCATTGTCCCTGGTCTGTCTCCAACCATAAATAGTCTAGTTAACCAAGGTGGTAAGCCCCCTGGGTTGAAAGTCTTGTTGCTTAATTCCAGGTCGGTGAATGGTAAAACTAAAGAGCAGATGAACAAGGGATGTAACAACTTAATGTTCCCCATCATCATCATGAGTACAAGAAACAAGGTATTTTATAAATCCCATAATGAGTAATGGAAATAATTACTCTTAGAAAAGTGCAAGTTCTGGTTTATTGTACCTGCCTCTTGTTTTGAATATGTATGAAAGTGTTGCTCCTTTTTGTTTCCCAGTTTCAAATGTAATACACATATCCCCTGATTTTAATTTGTTGGTTGCTATCATTGCCTTTGGCAGAAGGGTAGTGAGAATGTAACTGAAAAGTAGTGGGGTAATAAAATACCAGGGATACAATCTGTGTGATTTTTGTGTACCAAAGTATTTTGAGGTGTAAGGACTGGTGCTCAATTCAGAAGTTGTAACTTTACCTTTGGATGTGTGGCCCACAAAGAAGTTGACGCTCTTCTCAGTGCAATTCCTCATACCTGTGCAACCAAATGTAAGTCTAACTGATGCTGCAATTCTATGCATGCTTAGTTAGATACTATCTCAAAGGTGTTAAGTGAATCAGGTAAGCAAGATACATCACTGCTGCTTGAAAGAACCCTGAGAGGTGACAACAAACTAGGGTCGTATTCAATCCTTGCTGTATTATGGCACAATGCTAAAGAGCTCATATGCAATCATGTCTGTTTACTTATGAACGAATGTTAAGTCATCTGGAAAATGGAGGAAAGCAACCTAGGCAATTGCAGGTAAAAGACATTTCTCATTTAGATGTATCCATAATGTTCTTTTCCAACAAATTACTTGTCAGGCTCCCTTCAACATAATTAAGCTGAGCTAGTCAGATGAAGTTACTGTTATTTTTCAAAGAGGCCTTATTGGTTGCCAACTCCTTCCCTTAATTTTTCAGAACAGTTAATCATCACCGCCTGCACCGTATTTCACAAGGAGTTTAATCCTGCTTATCAAAACCCCTGAATGGCAGAAACAACAAGAAGAACATATTGACTGTAGGTTTTGATAACTAGTAGTGGTTTATTAATCTGAGCAGTAGAAATGCTTAAATGATAATTATTTTTAAAGAAGGTATTTAGTTCCATATCATAATGGTTAGGAAGGCTGGATGTCATATGTAGGCTGTATATACTCATACATAAGTCAACTCCATGTATAAATCAAGGGTAGGTTTGGGGTTCAAAATTATAGATGTTTCATGGATAAATCGAAGAACATTCTGTAGCGGGGAAAGTGCTGACAACACTTCAGGGGCCCCTGGTGGCACAATGGGCTAAACTCCTGTGCCAGCAGGATTGCTGACTGACAGGTCGGCGGTTTGAATCCAGGAAGAGCAGGTGAGCTCCCTCTGTCAGCTCCAGCTCCCCATGTGGGGACATGAGAGAAGCCTCCCATAAGGATGGTAAAACATCAAACATCTGGGCGTCCTCCGGGCAACATCCTTGCAGATGGCCAATTCTCTCACATCAGAAGTGACTTATAGTTTCTCAAGTCACTCCTGACAAGAAAAACGGGGGAGGGGGGGGGAGTTGACTGTCCACTGCTGACATTTTCCCACTCTCTTTGAGTCTTTGTTCTTTATTGTATATGAAAATGAAAATCTTTAATAAAAATAATCAACCACAAAACCTCTGACTCGTTCAAAAATTCCAAACCTTTGAGCTTTTCTGAAGCCACATTAATGGTGATCTTTCTTGATAGGCTTTGCCTTCAAGGAGTTGTAGGGTTTGTTCCTTTAGACCACATAGATTTAGTAGGACAGATATGTTGAACTACACTATGAAGGAATTCACTGGAAATTGTTAAGTATATAATCTCTCCAACTGCACTGCTTTTTTCTTTTAATAAAGAAGATGCCCACATGATCCTTGGTGTTATTCTGATTTCTTACAGAAGAGGCTAAAACAAGGGTCTTTGTTCTCACAGTGATTTAATTTCCCAGCGCTCTTTTGGCTTCCTACTACTGCAGCCTTACAATGCATTTCCCTGTCTCTGCCAAGCCATGTAGGTGGGTTGACTGTAATTACCCGTGCTGGAATTTGGCCAGAATACTAGTTTGAACATTTCTGATTTCACAAAATGTACACGGAGAGACAGAGGGGGTGAGCGGAGGGAGAGCTAGAACAAGTCAAAGTTGTCAAGGGCCCACTGTCACAGTTTTAGGCCCACTTTCACAGTTTATTCAAAAGACTCAACATTAACTCACATTCAGCCACATATTGCTATACTTATTTATTGGGATGAAAGATGGGGGAACTACTTTCTATAATTTCAGATATAATTTTCATCTCTGAAGAGTATCATTTTCCATTTTAGATTTTCTGTTATCATACTTAAGAGGTAGAAAATAGAGAGCAGTGTATACTCATACAATTCAGTTCAATGCAGTTAAACTGCATTACATGAGTCTACACCGGCTATATAATGTAGTTTCAAACTGCATCATATGGTAGTGTAGATGGGGTCTGAGAGGAGAAAAATTAAAATATAAGGTAACGATGGTTAGTGTGAGTTATTGTTTTCGTGCGTTCTTGAGCAAGGTAGCAGTTGAAGAGCTATTAAAACTTGAATCTCAGTGCTGAATGACTTCATATGGAAAGAAGCTTCTGTGTGGTTCAGATGGAATGCTGATATGAAATTATGCGTAATATTCTAGTGAAAAAGAATAAGGGGAAGAATATCATCATCATAGGCTATCACTCACATCCTGGTATGATTGATTTCCAAGTGTAGGGTCTTGGCGATGGGTTCGTAGGTTACTGTGGAGACCTCTTCTGGATCTACTTTTTTTTTTTTTTGCAGTGAGGACACCGGTTTCCAGATGGAAGGCAGTCCCGACAAGGGTTGGCTTGACACATATCTTCCTTTCACCCTCCATTTTCACCTCTTCAAATCCCACAGCACTGTTGGTAACAGCTGACTTCCAGTTAGAATGCTCTAGGGACAGGGCTTCAGAGTTCTCTGTGTCTATCTCACAGCTTTTAAGGTTAGCTTTAAGGCCATCTTGAAATCTCTTTTGCTGTCCACCAACATTTCATTTTCCATTCCTGAGTTGAGAGTAGAGTAACTACTTTGGGAGACAGTGATCGGGCATTCGGACAACATGGCAAGTCCAGAGAAGTTGATGGTGTTCATTCCTTCAATAATGGTGGTCTTTGCTTCTTCCAGAATGCTGACATTTGTCCTCTTGTCTTTCCAAGAGACTGGCAGGATTTTTCAGAGACAGCACTGATGGAATCATTTCAGAAGTTGAGAATGACATTTGTAAATGGTCCACATTTTGCAGACAAATAACAGAGTTGGGAGGACACTAGCTAATAAACAAGCATTTTGGTATCCTATGAATGTCCTGATCCTCAAACACTCTCTGCTTCATTAAAAAAATGCTGCACTCACAGAGCTCAGATGGTGTTGTATTTTGATGTCTATGTTTATGGCAGTTGTGGTGATTGCCAAGGTAGTGGAAATAGTCAAAATGTTCTAACATTACACCATTAAGCTGAATTTCTGGCATTGCAGAGGGATTGGTTGGTGCTGCTGAAAGAGCACTTTGGTTTTCTCAGTGTTCAGTGAGAGGCCAAGCTTTTTGTATGCTTCTGCAAAGGTCTTTAGAGTGGCTTGTAGGGCTTCTTCTGAATGAGCACATAATATTGGAGTTCTATAACCAACATCGTTGTGACCTTGGTTTTGGCTTTCAGTCTGCAGAGGTTAAATAATTTACCATCTGTCCAATAGGTGATTTCCACACCAATGGTAAGCTTTAACCAGGGCCGGCCGGAGATAATTTTCGATGTTAAGCGGGGGTGCTGAAAAGCGCCCCCGCCACCAGCCCCGCCTCCCGCGCCCTTGCCCCGCCTCCCGCCCAGCGTGCCCTCGCCCCGCCTCCCACGCTGCGTGGGAGGCGGGGCCAGGGCGAATAGTGCGGGAGGCGGGGCCAGAGTTGGCCCTGCCCCCCGCCCAGCGTTCCCTGGCCCCGCCTCCCACGCTGCGTGGGAGGCGGGGCGAGGGCACGCTGGGCGGGGGGCGGGGCCAGAGTTGGCCCCGCCTCCCGCGCTACTCCCGCTCGCCCGTCTGGTCTTTTCTAGCTGGCCAGACTGCAGCGGAGGTCCCTCCAGGCCGCGATTGCGGCCTGGAGGGACCTCCGCTGCAGTCTGGCCAGCTAGAAAAGACCAGACGGGCGAGGGCGAACTGGGCGGGAGGCGGGGCACCGTCGGGGCGGTGCCCCGCCTTCCGCCCAGCCTGACGGCGCCCCCCCGGACCTGCGCCCGAGGCGGCGGCCTCACGTGGCCTCCATAGTGGGGCCGGCCCTGGCTTTAACATGAGATGGGATAACCATCTCTCAGGAGTGGTTTAGCTATGGATTCCTGCACTGGAAGGTTTGTATAGATGTCTCTTGCAGTGCCTTCCAATTCAATGATTCTGTGATTCTAATGTTGCAAATCTATACCAGCACACTAATGTAGGAAGGAATCAGTCAATATGAAAAGGCACACATGCAAGGATTGACGAGTTTTTAGCATAATACTCCTTTGCAGAATTTTTCTTCTTCTTTTAAAGCTGCACACTGTAGCAGCCTGAAGCAGAAGAACAGCACATTCCTCTGTAAATTTAATCTTGAAGGTTAGTTACACTAGTCCCACATAAGCACCCAGAAGTGATCTCCCAAGTAATGGGTGTAAAGGTCTGAAGCCTGAATAAACTTTGGTGCATGTTGTGTGGCTGTTTACATCTGATGTTGATCTTCCTTTTTGTTTGTATGTAGATCAAAGCTACTTAGGGTTACACAGTGAGTAACTCTTGTTGATTTTTCCTAGGGTGCAGGTACATTGTAGAATTTATGCAGTTTATCATCACTTAAACTGCCAGGGCTGAATACTATAGAATTTTGGGAGTTGCAGTTTGATGAGGCAACAACACTTTGTGACAGAGGAGGTTAAAGACTTTGTAAAACTACAGCTCCCAGGCTCCCATAGCATTTAGCCCTGGCAATTAAAGTGGTGTCAAACTGTTAATTCTACAGTGGAGGTGCATCTTTAGTTTGATTTTTTAATACCCCCATTAACTACAAAGTTAAAGCTCTGCCACCAACATTCAGGTGCCATCAGCTGGAAGGTGTGTCATACCTTTCTAAGTGCTGTCATACCTTTCGTTGCTACACAATACTTCCTTGCATGCAATGTCACTATGTGTTCTGTTCTCTCCATTCTGCTCACTCTCCCCTATTATTTTTGGTTTTCTCCTTTCACTTATCTCCCCCTTGACATTTTCCTTACTTCCACACTTGAATCAGCGGATGTTCTTTTTTTGAATGATTGCAGACTGTAAGGACTCTTAGTTCCTTTCATAAAGAGAGTGAGGCTATAATGTGGTCATGAAATTGGATCATTATAGCTGCAATGGAAACACAGCTGTCTTCTTCTCTGCCTTATGTTGGTAAATCTTCATTTGCAATCCCTTGTGTGTTGTGTGAATGCATTTAGCTGTAATTTTTTGATTATGGGAAGCTGCTGATTCCAAGCAGGTCTTGACATGCAAAGGTACCAGAACTAATTTCTGAAGCAGAGAATATGGCTTTGTATCAAATAACTGATGTGCTGGTAATACAATTCTAATTTTATTCCTCAATCTGCAATAAATGGTCATCAGTTTTCCTAATATATGATCTCAAAATGACTTGCTGATATTATGTGGTATGAAAAATATATGAGCATTTACAAAATCAGTTGAAGAATAATGAGAAATACAATAAAAATGAGAAATTGATTGCTTTATTTCAGAATCTTTATCATTAATGATGAATGTAAATGGGTAACTACAGAAAAATTACCCTCTTTAACCTGACACACATACAGATGAAACAATTCTTTATGACTTTACATAAAAAACCATAAATACAGAAAACATGAATGATTTTTTTTGGGACTGAGTTAACTATGAAGCAGCAGGAAACAATGAGAAAGTTCTCCTATGGGTGATCCGGATAGATAGAGAGATAAGGATATCTTCCATTTAGAGGTGAATTTTCCTGGTAGAAAACCAAACTGAACACCGTGGGGCTTAAAATATGAGATGTGCTCTACAGCAGCTTGCCTTTCATGCCAAACACAGACTGCTATTCTATTATTTTCTTAAGATATCTAACCACATATATTCCAGTGAATGTGTACCTCTGTACCCTCTCCAGCAGCTAAAAAAAAATCGATTAATTTTGTCCAATTTAGTTGGACACACATGCTACCTATGAATGACTGTACTTAAGTATGCATTTCTCTGCTGCTGCTGCTGAAATAGATTTAAATGTAGGAGGGGACAGGACCAAATTCTTTTCCAATGTTCAAACACAATCTGACCAAAAACTTTGTGCTCCAGAAATGGACTAAAGGGAGACATTTCTGGGCAACATTTTTGATATATGAATGTCAAATCCTTAGCATTTCTGCTGTGTACGTACAGTAGAGTCTCGGTTATCCGAGATAATGGGTCAGGCCCAATCTCGGATAACCAAACTCCTCGGATTGCCGGGAGGCCCTATTATCCCTCCCGGCAATCCAGTTTAAGGAAGCGCCCATGAGTGCTGCTACCTAGCAACACTCATGGGCACTTCCCAAGCAGCAAGTGGTCGCCGAGGGACAGGCCTCCGTCCCTCAGCAACCACTCGGCCCAGGGAAGCACCTGTGAGTGCTTTTGCCTAGCAACACTCACAGGCACATCAAAGAGGCAAGTGATTACTGAGGGACGTCTCCCCGGATCTCCCTCGGCCAGACCCTCGCTGGAAAAAAATGTTTCCTCCAGCAAGGGCCTGGCCGAGGAAAACCCGCGGCATGCTCCTCGTCTCTCGGAGGGACAGGCCCTTGCTGGAGCAAGGGTCTGTCCCTCCGAGAAAGGCCCTGTGCGCCCCGGATCTCCCTTGGCCAGGTCCCTCCCTCTCCCTCTCCTCTCAAGCTCCCTTCACTCGGGAGAAGGAGAGGGAGAGGGAGGAGCGCCCTGGCGGTGCCTCGGATGATTCAGAGGCTCGATTAACTGGGGCTCAGTTAACCGAGACTCTACTGTATTTTTGATTTTACTAACTCTTAACCTGTATATTCAGAAAAAGCTTGCCAAGTCTGTTGATATATGGGTTTCTTCCTTTTCCACATGAACCCAACTGATATGGCTATTGATTGATTCTTAGGAATCTAACTGGAAAGCTATATAATTTTTTTTCAAAAGAAAAATGGTTAACTACTCCCCTTAATAAAAAGCCGTATTTAATTTTTTTGCAAAGCTCTTTTTTCAGCCATACAGTCTTCAACTTGTTTTTCCCAGTTTGATATTTTTGACTAGTTGTTTTTAGTGGTATAGTTTGAAACAAATTACAGGTTTTGGTATGTGCCTTTATAATTGCTCATCTTCTTAGTGTTGTCATCTTTAAGTGCAACCATTTTTGATGTTTCTGTTTCAGAAATACAACTGATTTGTATGCTACCGTGCAATTGGTTTGTAAGTTCAGTACCCTAAAGGCACCAGGTCCCATATGATCTTGGAAACTAAGTAGGTATGTCTTCAGGCTGTTCAAAAAAGTAGCTCCCTTCCTGTTACCAAGCACATCAACTATGACAGCAATTGGCATGCAGAATGGAATTGTGTGACTTTCAGAGGCAATTGGCTTAAGTGGCCTGACACCCTGCTTCTACTTTTTTTCCTGTGTGTTTAACCGCAGTTAGGCACAAAGAAATGTACTGGGCAATTCCAATTCCAATTCCTATTTTTTTAATGGCAGGAAAGGCTTCATCTACTAAATTTGTACTTGTCATGTTGCTGTCAACAACAGAGGAACAGCAGTCATTGATGTAAGTTGGCAGCCCCTTATTATCTGGGAATGCAATATTGCATTGTTGCATAGCTAGGAAAATTACTCCTAAGAAGAATAAATGTTATGACATGGTAGTGCTGTCCATAATGGAACAATAGTAGTATGATAGAGGATTCTATCTGATCTTGGAAGTTAAGCAGGGTTGTCATAAGTCAACGGGCAGCTTGAAGAAACACACACAGATGGTCGTTCAAGGAATTTTTTGTTGTTGTTTTGGTCAACATTGCACTGGGATATTTTCTACTAAAATATATGGCACATTTTGACAATTTTTAATCAATTGATGTTTATATAGTGGGACACTGATACACATTAATTTAGACTTTTTGACTTGTGTTTCGATGAAATTCTTCTAGTTTGCTCTCTAAGGGTTGTATACTATTTATTGGATCAGGGGAAAAATAACAAGAGAGGTGATAATGGCCATCCCTGCCTGGCAGAGCCGGTCCAACAATGAGGTGAATTAAGCGGTTGCTTGGGGCGCAAAACATACGGGGGCGCAGCCGAGACTGCTTTTTCTGTTGATTTGTTGTAAAACATGATGTTTTTGTGCTTAATTTGTAAAATCTTAATGTAATTTGATGTTTAATAGGCTTTTCCTTAATCCCTCCTATTATCCAACATTTTCACTTATCCAACGCTTTTATTTTTCAGTGATTGGTTTGGGGGGGGGGCGCCAAAATTCTGTTCACCTACACTTGAAAAATACCTAGGGCCGGCTCTGCTGCCTGGTGACTCTATATAAATTAAATGTTTGTGAACCTAAACCATAAAGTCTGATGACAACTTAAGACCCTTCATACAATATCTTAAAAGATGACATAATTTTCCTCGATATTCGTTTTATTCAGCAATCCAAACATATATGGCCATTCCTAAATCAAACTCTTTAAGGACAGTCAGTGAAGCACCACTGATTCTAGATATTCACTTCTGTAAAAGATTAAGTGTCCTATACATTGCAGCTGTTAAATGCCTCCGAGACATAAATCCTGATTGGTCTGGATATGAAGTTATGAAAGAATTTAGCCTCCGTGCTAGTATTGCTAAATCTTTTTTTTTTTTTTTGGTCCTGGTTTAACAATGTTATTGACCTAAATGCTGACACTTTGTAGAATCTATCTCCATGTTTAGGAATGGCAAAGTTCCTGCCAATTTCCAAGGCCTGACACTCCCCACTGGCCCCATTTAAAATGTTATTAACTAATTCTGTCAAATGTGCTGTTATTTCTCTTTCAAGTGCTGTAAACCTATCAAATCCTGGAGCCTTGCCACTTTTACACTTTTTAAATATAATTGATATTATCTTTATGATTGGAGTGTTAAAAAAATTCCTATGATGATTTTGCATTTCATTTTTTTTACTATGAGGTTAGAAATCAATCCAAATTAGTACTCTTAGGGCCCTTCCAGACAGGTCCCATATCCCAGGATCTAATCCCAGGTTTTCTGTTTATCTCAGATAATCTGGCAGTGCAGACTCATATAATCCAGTTTAAAGCAGAAAACCTGGGATCAGATCCTGGGACATAGGGCCTGTCTGATATATATGTCAATGTAATACTCCCTGAATACCTTATTTATACCACTTAATCATGTCATTGAGAACCAGTATAGTGTAGTGGTTTGAGCACTGAGCTAAGTATTTGAAAAACAGCTTTTGAAGACATGCTCAGCTGTGGAAACCTACTTGGTGACAATTGTACAAGCTGGCTAGGGTTTCTGCGAGTTGGAGGCAGAAACATTTGGAGGACTGCAGGTTGTGCAGACTTGGTTATAAAAGATTTGATGGAAACAGACCCAGTGCAGTTGTCCACATTGCTGTGAAGCTCCTGGAAACTGGTATTTGCAAGAAACTTGGAAGTATCTCCTGACTTTGCCTGAAGTGAGGCAAAGTCAGTTTAAAGACAGAAAACCCCAGATATTCACTCACACTCCTTATGCAACATGGAGACAGTCAGAGGAGGATTCAAGTACAAACAAGTCCTAAGTCTGGGTTGATGTGAGCTTTCCGGGCTGTATGGCCATGTTCCAGAAGCATTCTCTCCTGATGTTTTGCCCAAACCTTTGGCAGGTACCCCAAGTCCTAAGCTGACAGAAGCCTATGCTACAACTTCTTCAGGTTAGTCTCAAAGGTATTATTAGATCCCTCTACATAGAGGAAACACAGCTAGTTATTGGCCTTAAGAAAAAGGGTTTTTTAATATTACAACTCTGAGAATCCTACAAGTGGAAATTTCTCAGAATTGTAATCCAAAATTGTAATTTGTCCAAGCTTTGCCTGTAATGGATACCAAGAGAAAGTGGACAACAAGTAAGAACGCAGTATCCAGAGAAAGAAGAAACTACAACAATCCTGGTTGCAGTTGGCATAATGGGTCAACTCAGGGGTCTCACTTTCGGAGATCCTTGAATTCAGACTCAGGGCCATGTCCTTGGTTCTCTAACATGCCTGCATTTTGTTTTATTGCTACTCCTTCCAATTCTTGCCCCTTCTCTTCTGAGATAGTGTCAAACTGATGCTAGTAAGATGGACTGCAAATGCATACCCATCACCTAACCATCAAATAATCATTTTCACGTGTCACTGAGCATTGCAAATAATAAGACATTCTATACAATTTTCATGTCACTTTTATATTTATTCTTATGTGAATGAGGAACAGATAATTTGCCCCATCTTTTGAGGACTGGCCATAAAGTAGCATATAATTTCTTATTTAAAACAACATTGTCATAAAAACCTTCCCCAGAAACCTACAAACAGCATGATTAAAAATAATACAGAGCACAGCGCAGCATGCAGTGATATAAACTAACAGAATCTGATTAAATCAAATCGCATTAAGTGCTTGGACAAGAATTTTGTTGCTATTTTTTCACCTGGAGTCTAAATGCTTCTAAAGTAGTTGCCTGGTGAATTAATGAGGAAAAGTGATGAGGTCTCAATGGCTTCCTTGTCTCATTCAAAATTTAGATGTAGTTGAAACACCAATTCAGGGGAAGTAAAATTTGAGCTCTTACCCAGCCTCTTCCTAGCCAACTACTTCAGCTTGGACACAACTTGACTGTCATGAAAGGATAGCACATTGTTGACTAATTTATTCTCCTCATTCAGCCAAATCTAGTTTTTAGTCCCAAGTACAACAGACCCATTGAATGTATAGGACTTGTTAAGTCAACACTTTTAGAAGTGCTATTGATTTCAGAGATCTATCTATTTATTTATTTATTACATGCATTTATACCCCGCCCTTCTCCCCGAGGGGACTCAGAGCGGCTTACATTCTGCCACGAGGGCCAGCAACAAATATACTATAAAAACAAAACAATTAAAACATGATAAAAACATGATAAAAACATGATAAAAAGTATTCCTTGGGAATAGCAACTAAATTTAGATCATGAGAATCATGGACATAGTGATATTTTTACTCACAGAGAAAGGAGCTGCTTCAGTGTGATTAACTTTCAATATTGTGCCTTTTGACTAGAGGGCAGATTGGTGGCGAAACTGAGTAGAGAAACTGAGGGTAGCATATACCCATGCCTATAGCTTTGAGATCAAGTGTGGTTTGGTGGTTTGAGCGCTGGACTATTATTCTGTTCTGTTCAACATCTTTACTAGATGAAGGGTTAGAAGGCATGATCATCAAGTTTGCAGACAACACCAAATTGGGAGGGATAGCTATTACTCCAGAAGAGAGGAGCAAAATTCAATACAATCTTAACAGATTAGAGAGATGGGCCGAAACTAACAAAATGAAGTTCAACAGGGACAAATGCAAGATACTCCACTTAGGCAGAAAAAAATGGAATGCAAAGATACAGAATGGGGGACACCTGGCTTGACAGCAGTACATGTGAAAAAGATCTTGTAGTCCTTGTGGAAAACAAGTTAAACAGGAGCCAGCAATGTCATGCGGCAGCAAAAAAAGCCAATGGGATTTTGGCCTGCATAAATAGGGGCATAAATAGGAGCATCCAGGGAAGTCATGCTACCCCTCTATTCTGCCTTGGTTGGACCATACCTGGAATATTGTGTCCAATTCTGGGCACCACAATTTAAGAGAGATGTTGACAAGCTGGAATGTGTCCAGAGGAGGGCGACTAAAATGATCAAGGGTCTGGAGAACAAGTCCACTGAGGAATGGCTTAAAAAGCTGGGCATGTTTAGCCTGCAGAAGAGAAGTTTGAGAGGAGACATGATGACAGCCATGTTTAAATATGTGAGGGGAATTCGTAGGGAGGAGGGAGCAAGCTTGTTTTCTGCTGCTCTGGAGACTAGGATGCGGAAGAATGGCTTTAAACTACAGGAAAGGAGATTCCACCTGAACATTAGGAAGAACTTCCTTACTGTGAGAGCTGTTCAGCAGTGGAACTCTTTGCCCCAGACTGTGGTGGAAGTTCCTTCTTTGGAGGCTTTTAAACAGAGGCTGGATGGCCATCTGTCGGAGGTGCTTTGAATGAGATTTTTCTGCTTCTTGGCAAGGGGTTGGACTGAATGGCCCACGAAGTCTCTTCCAACTCTATGATTCTATAATTCTGGGAATTAGAATTCAAATACCCACTTAGCCATGGAAATCCACTAGGCCTTGGGCATGTTGCAATCTTTCAGCCTCAGAGGAAGACAAGCTGCAAGAAAACTCATTAGACTTAGGATCCTTGTAAGTTGGAAACAACTTGAAGGCGCTCAACAGTCTATACAGACAAAACACAACGACACTTAAGAAAACAGTTAGAAATCACAATAGCTGTATACAGAGATTAGAGCAACATTGGCAGAGAACTTGAAGCAAATCTGACTGAGCATGGGCTAGAGCATATTTGAAAGCCTACTCCGTGGCAATGGAGGCAGCAGAAAAATCATTCCTTTCTGCCACCATTGCATCTGTATGGAACTGTCCAGCTGAGCTGTTTCAGGTGGTAAGAGGGCTATTATATACTTGTCCTCAAGAAGAAATCCCTGACTACTCAACAGCCTGCTGTGAAGAATTTGCACAACACTTTGCAGATAAAGTTACTTAGATCTGTTCCGACTTTGATGCTGTTATTGATACAGTTCCAATGGATGTATCTCTGCCTCCTGCTTGTCAAGAGTTGATGGATACCTTTCAATTTGTGCAGCCTGAGGATGTGGACAGGGTCCTTGGAGTGGTGAGAGCTACCACATGTATTCTAGATCCTTGCCCTTCCTGGCTGATCAAACAGGCCAGTGAGGCGGGAGGTTAAAGAACCCCAGGAAATACCATATATGGGCAGAGATGGCGACGGCTAGCGACCCGGGTGCATAAACTCACAGAAACATGTGATTTCTGGGAAATCATGTGTTTCTGAAGAAATGAAAGCTAAAGATAAACAAACAGCGCATGCGTACGCAGGCGCTATGAATGATTGTGAACACGGCACAGAAAGAGTGCGGCCGGACCGCTGGTCAGCGCTGATTGGGTCCAAGTCAAGCAGCGTCACAACTCTAAGCCAATGAATTTGCTTGTGGGCGGGCATAACCCGAACCCTGTAGTGTGTATAAATATTTACTCAGCCCGCCGCTGGGGGTTCTCCCTGGGAAAAGCACTTATTTTGTGCGAGGGGGAACCCTAGTGGCCACTAGCCAAATAAAACTGCTTTCTTGGAATTACTCCAGTTGTCCGTCTCCAATCCCTCCACTGCGCTCAACAAGGACCGTAGCACAAAGGTTCCGCTACATTTTCTGGTGACCCCGACGTGATTTCCTATAAGACGGGCCAGGAGGTTGGAGACGGATCCCGTTGGCGGGACGGCCCCAACTCAGCGGTGGGGACCGGAGGCAACTACCGTGAGACGAGAAGGGGCCCCTGAATATTGCAA
This sequence comes from Anolis carolinensis, assembly GCF_035594765.1. Taxonomy (NCBI): domain Eukaryota; kingdom Metazoa; phylum Chordata; class Lepidosauria; order Squamata; family Anolidae; genus Anolis; species Anolis carolinensis. The sequence goes on from NC_085841.1 coordinate 304,485,810, forward strand.
GACCGGCTGCGGTGCTTGCCTCTGATGCCAACGCCGACTGACGGTGGGAGCTGCAACACCAGCGAGGTTCCATAGAAACCAGCCAGGAGGGAAAAGGATCCAGGGAAAGCCCAGGGGCGAAGGTTGGTCCGACGTCTACAGAAATCTGGCAAGTATAGTGGTTGCATGAGACATTAAGGGAACACCGGCGCCGGGAGGGACACAAAAAAAGTTCCCAGGGAGGTAGAAAGGGGCTCTGTCTTGTGTTTCCTGACGCATGCCGTTGGGCGTCCAGGTGCCCAGGCCAAGGCAGTCCCCTCTATTAGGCAGGATGGGAGGGAAAAATTCAAAGAGCTCCACTCCCTTACAATGCATCTTAGATAATTTTGGCTCTTTTGCTAGCAGAGCCGTAGCAGGCAATCCAAGGGACCTGAGAGATTATAGACTGAGGAATTTGTGTCAGGGAGAATGGCCAGAGTTTGGGTTAGGTTGGCAAGTAGAAGGAACGTGGGATCTGAAACTGATCCGAACAGTGGAAGAATATTGTGCTGTGAATCATCCGAACCAGTGGGTCTATATTGCTACTTGGGAACGGGTAGTTAGAGAAGATCCAGGTTGGGTTCGACAGTGCAGGAATGGCAAATGTATGGTGGTGAAGAAGGAAGGGAAAAAGAAGGAAGTTTTCCAATCCAACGAGGAGGACTACCCAGATTTACAGTTGAGTGTACAGGCTAGACAACAGGAATTATTGCCGCCACCCTTGCCACCGCCCCCACCCCAGGGAACAGCCCCCGGTGCACCTACACTAGGAACGAGACCCCCACCCTACTCTCCAGAGTCAACCGAAGCAGCCAAGAAACACTATCCTAGCCTAGAAAAATATCAGGAGGAAACAAAGGAAAAGAAGAGGTCACAACGGATGCCCAGTGATGCTTCTCCGGCACAAACTCGGAGACATGGAGCTCCGGTGTGGCCTGGTGATTCACCGACCGGACCGGCCCTCCAGATGCCCTTGAGAACGGTGCCTGTGATAAACAACAGGAATGAGATAGTTCAAGCATACCAGGTAGTGCCTTTCAGTAGTAGTGACATTTTGAATTGGAAAAATAATACTCCACCTTATAGTGAAGAACCCCAAGCTATGGCTAGGCTATTGGAAGGGATTATGGCAACCCATAATCCCACCTGGCAAGATTGCAGACAATTGTTGAATATGTTGTTCACATCAGAAGAGAGAAGAGCAGTGTTGAATAATGGAGTAGCCATAGCCCAGGTTGGGGCCCCACAAGATGGTGATGCAGCCGAGTGGGGAGCACAGAGGTTTCCTGTGGAAATAGATCCCCAATGGGACACCGCAGAAGAAGGACATTTGCAGAGACTGAAAGGATTCCAGCGTATATTGGTAGAAGCGGTAGAGAGGGGCCCGCCGCGACCCGTCAACATTATAAAAATTCAGGGAGTGGTACAGGAAAAATCTGAGTCACCAACAGCCTTTTTGGAAAGGCTGGAGGCAGCATATAGAAAGTATAGCCCGTATAATTTGGAGGATGAAAACGGTAGGAGGGCGATTCAACAGTCTTTTATCAGTCAAGCGGCTCCTGACATCCGGAGAAAGATTCAAAAGCAACCAGGATTTCTAGGAAAGACTATGAATGAATTGTTGGCACTCGCAGATCAAGTTTATATGGCAAGGGACCAGGTAGAAGAAGAGAAGAAGGACAGGAAGAAGAAGCAGGAATACCAAGCATTAGTCACCATGATGGAACAGAGTGCAAGTGGACAGAGAGGAAGAGGAGGATATGCCAGAGGGGGACAAGGAGGAAGAAGAGGGCCCCCTCGGAGGTTAGGTCGAGACCAATGTGCTAAATGTAAGAAGTTTGGACACTGGAAAGGTGAATGCCCAGAAGGAAGAGAAGGAAGTCAGGAAGGACTGAGAGAAAGAGGAAGGCCTGAGAGAGGAAGAAACCCAGGAAGGGGAAGAGGACGTGGAAACTACGTACCTTTTCCTGCGAGAGAGGTGATAGCTGCAGCAGCTGTGATGGAAGAAGAATGGGAAGATATGGATGGAGGAGAGGAATGAGGAAGCCAGGCTCTTGTTTTGTTGGACCCCGGGGAGCCGATGGTCACACTTGAAATCGGGGACCAACAATTGGACTTTTTAGTGGACACAGGTGCCGAAAAATCAGTAGTAAATACAAAAATTAGTCCACCAACTCGGGAAACTACGAAAGTAATAGGGGTGTCTGGGAAGACCCAGAAGTGCCCCTTCCTCAAGGAACGCACCTGCAATCTGGCCGGACATCAGGTCAAGCATAAGATGTTATATCTTCCAGACTGCCCAGTCCCTTTGTTGGGAAGGGACATTTTATCAAAATTACAAGCACAACTCCAGTTCATGAAGAATGGACAAATGGAACTATCATTTCCCATGGAAGAGGAATGGAGACTGTTTCAAGTTAGGATTTTTACTGAAGAAATACAATGGCCATGGCATGAGACTCCTTTAGTGTGGGCAGAAGATAATCCTCCAGGATTAGCTAAATATGTTCCACCGGTAGTGGTGGAAGTGAAAAGAGGAATGGGACCCATATGTAAGCCACAGTATCCCGTCAGTCGAGAGGCGGTGCAGGGGATCAGAAAGCATCTAGAGCGACTTCTGCAGCATGGGATATTGGTACCATGCAGTTCCCCGTGGAACACGCCCCTGCTCCCAGTCAAAAAACCTGGAGGACAAGGAGAATATCGCCCAGTTCAAGATTTGCGGGCTGTAAATCAAGTCACCGTTCCCCTAACCCCAGTAGTGCCTAATCCTGATGAGTCTAGTACCAGCATTTGCCAAATGGTTTACTGTATTGGATTTAAAGGATGCATTCTTTTGCATTCGATTGGCCCCTGTATCCCAACCGATCTTTGCTTTCCAATGGGAATCTCAGCAGTCAGGGCAAAGGACCCAGTATGTTTGGACACGCCTTCCTCAGGGGTTCCGGGACAGCCCGACCATTTTGGTCAAGCCCTGGCCAAAGACTTACAGGATTTTGTAATACCTAAGGAAGAGGGAATTTGGCTTCAGTATGTAGATGACCTGCTTGTCGCTTGCCGGACACTAGAGGGCAGTAGAGAGCATACTTTGAGGCTACTCAAGGAATTAGAAATGAAGGGTTACAAAGTATCAAGGAAAAAGGCCCAGTTGTGCTGTCCCACGGTGAAATATTTGGGGTTCCATCTGACCGAAGGAAAGAAGATGTTAGGAGCTGAAAGAAAGGAAGTTGTTTGCGCCATCCCCACTCCCAGTACCCGGCGACAGGTGCGGGAATTTTTGGGATCAGCAGGATATTGCAGACAGTGGATCCCCAACTACGCCGTGTTGGCTAAGCCACTGTACCAGGCTACGAGAGGTGGAAGAGAAGATCCGTTTGAGTGGACAGAAGAATGTCAACAGGCGTTTAAGGCATTAAAAGAAGCATTGATGTCATCTCCAGCATTAGGACTGCCCGATTTGGAAAAACCATTCACTCTGTTCGCTGCAGAGCGGGAAGGAACAGCAGTTGGAGTATTGACCCAACCACTAGGTTCATGGCAAAGGCCGATTGCCTACTTGTCAAAGCAATTGGACACAGTGGCTCGTGGATTGCCACCTTGCATGAGGGCTGTGGCAGCATCAGTAGATTTAATCAAAGAAGCGAATAAATTGACCCTAGGACAGCCACTGACAGTTAAGGTGCCCCATAGCGTTAAGGCACTGTTAGACACTAAGGGACCGCGCTGGCTCACAAGTGAGAGGTTAATGAAATACGAGGGATTGTTGTGTGACAACCCACTGGTGACCCTGGAAACTTGCTCCACTCTGAATCCGGCCACCTTGCTCCCGACTCCAGGAGACACCAAGATCCATCAGTGTGCCCAGGTGATGGATGAGGTATTCTCCAGTCGACCGGATTTGAAGGATGTGCCACTGACTAAGGTGGACGACACTCTGTTCACAGATGGAAGCTCCTTTATGGAAAATAATCAAAGACACTCAGGTTATGCGGTTGTCCGGTGGGGGGGAGAGACGCTGGAAGCAGGGTCACTGCCCCCGGGGACTTCTGCCCAGAAGGCCGAATTGATTGCCCTGACCCGAGCGTTGGAATTGTCAAGCGGAAAGCGGGTTAACATCTACACAGACTCAAAATATGCCTTCACTACCCTCCACGCACACGGAGCACTGTACAAGGAGCGCGGGCTCCTCACGTCTGGAGGAAAGTGCGTGAAACATGCTGGAGAGATTGTGGATCTCCTGGAGGCGGTTTGGAAGCCAAGGCAGGTGGCTGTGATGCATTGTAAAGGGCACCAACGTGGAGACGATCCCGTAGTGCAAGGAAATAGGCAGGCTGATCTGGCAGCCAAAGAGGCAGCTAGGCTGCCCTATATTGAACATCAGGTAATGGCCCTACAGGTAGAATTAACTGAACATAACATTACATATACACCAGAGGAAGAAGAATGGGCCTTAAAGGAGAAGGGTCAGTGGTCAGGAGAACTCATAGTGATGCCAGACGCCCGTGTCTACATCCCTAAGGACTTGGCATGGCACTTAGTCCAACACATGCACCAAAACACACATTTAGGAAAAATGGCATTGGCAAATCTGCTAGGACGACAGTTGTATATCGATGGATCACATAGCCTAACGGCAGCAGCAGCCCGAAGATGCTGGACATGTATAAAAAATAACCCCAGAGAAGGACCCCTCAAGCCACCAGGAGTCCAACATGTGGGCGGGGTACCCTTTGAAGCTTTAGTCACTGACTTTACAGAAATGCCCCCATACAAAGGATACAAATATTTACTGGTGTTCGTGGACACATACACAGGATGGGTGGAGGCTTACCCTACAAGGACTGAGAAGGCTGTGGAGGTTTCAAGAGCTCTAATGAAAGATGTTATTCCTAGATTTGGCATACCCTTAGAAATTGGATCAGATAATGGCCCCGCATATATTCAACAGGCCGTGCAAGGATTATGTAGAATTTTGGGCATAAAATGGAAGTTACATTGTGCATATAGACCCCAATCTTCTGGAAAAGTGGAAAGAATGAATAGGACATTAAAGGCTCAGCTTGGGAAACTTTGCCAAGAGACAGGATTGCCGTGGACGGTGGTTTTGCCCATGGCATTATTAGGAATCAGATGTACACCACACAAACGGACAGGACTCTCCCCTTTTGAAAGACTCTATGGACGACCCCCTTTGAGCTTGAAGGGAGCCTTAGAGACAGGAGCTGAGCAACACCTCATAGGAGAGAAACAGACATTGGCCCAGGTTCAGGCTTTGGGCAGACAACTGCAGCAGTTAGAAAAATACATTTCTGAATTGAACCCACCATTCCCTACCACACCTCTACATTGTTTTTCACCAGGTGACGAGGTTCTGGTCAAGGATTGGAAGATTGAGCCATTGGGACCCAAGTGGCGAGGACCCTATGTTGTGCTCCTGTCTACCCCCACTGCAGTGAAGGTGAAGGAGATTAAGCCGTGGATACATTACACCCGTGTAAAACTAGCACCTGAGGAGTGGCGGACGGAGCGAGTTCCTGGTGAGGACCTGAGACTCAGGATCATCCGGCAACTCCCTAAGGGGTCAACAAGGCCATGAAGCTGATCCCTTCGGGTGCAACGGAGCGTCGGTGGTCAAGTATGTCGCAGCATGGCCCAACAAAGGCGCTCTCCGGGAGATGGTGGCTAGACATTTTGAGAGGAAAAAGTGGGAGACAAGTTATGAGGAGGGGAGGAAAGCGCACTGTGTTTGGTATATTATTTGTGCTGAGTTTTATTCTCTCTTTTGGAAAAAGAGCACATGGGAATTGGATAAAAGAACATGCCAATTATATGTTTGAGCAGCACGGGAAAGAGGTAGCATTAATATATGAACACCCCCTCACCATAGGAGATTTTTCATTTCTTCCCGATTTAATTGATGAACCACAGATTGTGTTGGAGGGATTGTCCAAGGCTCAGGAGGGTCCACCTACCGTGTTTTCTAGCATACCGCAATAAATAAATAAAACTCGGTTTCGACGGTTTAGATACCATACCTCCACCAGGGGTTTGTGCTTCTGTTGTGGAGGATCGGGAATATGGAATTCTGAGTGGAGACACTGGGGAACTAGGCAGGCGTTTTTTTCCCGATTAGGCAATTACTCCCATTGTCGAGACCGGTTCTATCTACATGGACGATTTAATACATCTTATGTCTCACGATTAAATCTAACCGCAACCGAGTGGGCTAGCATGTATCCAGATTATCCTACATTTAGTGTGAATGATTCTATTGAGGGCCTAAAATCTTATATGAACATACTGCAACAATTAACCCAACTGAGCCTAGGTAAAAGCCTCTGTCCGTTATGGCAAATTAGGGATCCAAATCTATGGTTTTTCTTTGATAAATGGGCCACAAATTATCACCCCGGCAACTACCAGTGTGTCGGTGTGGGGTATTTGACATTCCCAGTTCAGGTCTTACACAAAAGGCATCAGCGCCTGAAACGGGACATTGTGCAAACAGGCCCTCTAGGACCAGAATGCTCGGATGAGGTCATTATTAACAAGGCCCTGTCAGGTTCAGAAGCCTCCCGTGTAGGAGGAGGCCTGATCACAGGCTTGTTGACCCTGGGTGCTTACCCAGGGATTGTAGCTCAAGCAAATCGTAGAAGTGTTCTGGGCCTGACTTGCCGCCTTGAAAAGTCCATAAATGCCACTGGTAAAATTTTCCGGGAAATCCAGTCTGAAGTAGAAGAAATCAGCCAGATGGCCCTACAGCATAAGCTGGTCCTTGACTACCTACTGGCGGCCAGGGGGGGGTTATGCGCCATGGTTAGAGGGCGTTGTGTAGTGAAATTTCATAACTTGAATAGTACTATTGAAGATGACATCGAGTCATTGCAAAAGCTAATTTACAATAATGTCCAGGAGGTAGAAGGTTGGTCTCCCTTCTCCTGGGTGACTAGCTGGTTACCCTCAGTAGAATGGTTGAAAGACATATTGCTGGTAGGGATTTTAGGATTGTTCATTGTTCTCATAGTTATGTGCTGCACTCCAATAATGATGCAAATGTGTACTAGGTGTGTCACACAATCTTTACCTGGAGAAAAGATAGCCATACTCCAAGCCAAGCGGGATTGGATGGAACCATAATGCTTTGCTTCAGCTTTTGTACATGCGCTTCGCAAAAAGAAAATGGGGGAGTGAGGCGGGAGGTTAAAGAACCCCAGGAAATACCATATATGGGCAGAGATGGCGACGGCTAGCGACCCGGGTGCATAAACTCACAGAAACATGTGATTTCTGGGAAATCATGTGTTTCTGAAGAAATGAAAGCTAAAGATAAACAAACAGCGCATGCGTACGCAGGCGCTCTGAATGATTATGAACACGGCACAGAAAGAGTGCGGCCGGACCGCTGGTCAGCGCTGATTGGGTCCAAGTCAAGCAGCGTCACAACTCTAAGCCAATGAATTTGCTTGTGGGCGGGCATAACCCGAACCCTGTAGTGTGTATAAATATTTACTCAGCCCGCCGCTGGGGGTTCTCCCTGGGAAAAGCACTTATTTTGTGCGAGGGGGAACCCTAGTGGCCACTAGCCAAATAAAACTGCTTTCTTGGAATTACTCCAGTTGTCCGTCTCCAATCCCTCCACTGCGCTCAACAAGGACCGTAGCACAAAGGTTCCGCTACACCAGAAGGGAACTCGCAGAGTGGGTGAACCACCGTTAATGCCTCCTTAGAACAAGGCAAAGTTCTGGCTTGCCTAAACAAGGCAGTTGTGAGACTTGTATTTAAAAAGCCATCCCAAAACCCCTCCATAATGGACAACTATTGTGAGTGTCCAACCTTCCCTTTTGGAGCATGTTGTGGCCTTTAAACTCCAAGGAATTCTGGATGAAATGGATAATCTAGATCCAATTCAATATTTTTTCAGGCCTATGGAACAAAGACAGCTTTGTTCGCCTTGGTGAATGACCAAAGAAGACAGTTAGACAGGGGGAGTGTGTCCCTGTTGGTTCGCCTGGACCTCTCGGTGGCTTTTGGTACCATCGACCTTCTGGGCCATCTTGCTGGGATGGGACTTGTTCTGTTTTGTCCCCCAGTATTTAACATGGACATGTAACCTGAGATCATTCAGAGGTTTGGAGTGCGGTGCCACCTACCATGCAGATAACACCTAACTCTACTACTCATAATAATAATAATAATAATAATAATAATAATAATAATAATAATAATAATAATGTTGGGTGTTTGTAACTTGGGAAATACACACACACACACACACACACACAGATAAATCTTATTAAAATCCTCTGTAATAGTAAGCTTTTAATGTGTTTATTATTGCACACAGTACAGGAAATTTGAATAATTAAGAGTAAAGTTCTCCTCAAATGCTTTATTTCCTTTTCTCTTGGATTTTCACTCATATATCTTTCTTTCCTTTCTCTTTCCTTTTCCTTCTTTCTTTCTTTCTTTCTTTCTTTCTTTCTTTCTTTCCTCTTTTTGCTTGTCCTTTCATTATTTTCCTTCCTTTTTCTTCCGTTCTTTCTGTTTTCTTCCCTCCATCATACCCTTTCCCCCTTCCTTTCTCTTCCTTGCCTTCTTTTTTTCTCTTCTTCCTTCCTTCTTCCTTCCTTCCCCCATTCATTTTCTCTTTCTTTCTTGCCTCCCTTCCTTTCCCTAATACACATGCAGAGCCGGCCCTAGGTATTTTTCAAATGTAGGCAAACAGAATTTTGGTGCCCCCCCCCAAACCAATCACTGAAAAATAAAGCGTTGGATAAGCGAAAATGTTGGATAATAAGGAGGCATTAAGGAAAAGCCTATTAAACATCAAATTACATTAAGATTTTACAAATTAAGCACCAAAAACATCATGTTTTACAACAAATCAACAGAAAAAGCAGTCTCGACTGCGCCCCCGTATGTTTTGCGCCTGAAGCGACCGCTTAATTTGCCTCATTGTTGGACCGGCTCTGCACACATGTCACCTAGAAGTAGCCAATCCACCTCATTCCCTTTCTTTCTCAGTCACATGACAGAGGGCCACTTCACCTAGCAACAGCCAATTCATTTTGTTCCTTTTCTTTCCCTCAGCTGTGGGCTAGGATGGAATTGGTCCCCCCCCCCCCAGTTCAACCCTATCAATTCTTTTAAATTGTATAATGAAGGGTATGTCTGCCAAATTTAGTCCCAGCCCATCAAGCCACGTAGGAGCACTGGTGTTATCAACCAACCAACCAACCAATCAAGAAATATACATGCAAGGCCCAGTCCTACAAGATTTTGAACTTAGAGTAGTGGTTCTCAACCTGGGGTCCCCGGATGGTTTTGGCCTTCAACTCCCAGAAATCCTAACAGCTGGTAAACTGGTTGGGATTTCTGGGAGTTGTAGGCCAAAAACATCCGGGGACCCCAGGTTGAGAACCACTGTCTTAGAGGGTAGTGTAATTCCTCTGGGGAGAAACTGAGAAAGGGTGGCATGGACAAATTAGCAATGCGCAGATTGGGGGGAGACACATTCCAGCAGTTGTGTTCAGCCAAACGTGCTTGTTAGTTTCTTCAAGCACTTGGGGAACTGATTGGTGAGATAATGTCACGACCCAGGCTACAGAGCACCAATAACCATACGCAGAGGCCAGATTCTATCTAATATCTTTATTAAGGAAATATATAAAGTTAGTAAAAGCAAATGTAGAAGTTAGTCCAGAAGTAGACCTTTCAGGGAAGGTCAAAATTAGTCCAAAAAAGCAATGTCCAATAAGAAATATTATGGTCCAAAGTTGTAATCCAATAACCGAAACACTCACTTTGCCAGGCAAAGTGAGGGGAATTGACAAGGTCCTTTAGTCCATAACTTGAGCGAGGCTAGGAAATAACTTGATACTTGAAACAAGGCTTGAACGTGGAACAAGGTAACTAGGAACAAGAACAAGGTCCGTGGAATAACTTGATAAAATCCGTGGAACAAGGCAAGGATTGGTCCTGGGAAACAAGGCAAAGTCCGTAGGTAAACAAAGGCTGGGAAGCAAGGCGAAAGCTGGAAAGCAGGGCAAGGCTTGAGCAGGAGCGAGGCTTGAGTCGGAGCGCGCTGTCCAGACACAACTCGCTCCGTAGGCTGACGAATTGACTCCGCGAAGTTACTACGCGGTTAAAACACCTATATAGAGTCTAACTTTCCCACCGAAGCCGTTCTCTGGGAAACAGAAACGAAAGCTAAACTCTGAGACCAGATGTTAAACTCCTTAAAGATTCTCACGAGAAGCAGTCTTAATTGGCTACATTCTTAGCTGCAATTCTTGCACTCCTGCGCGAAGCTGATTCCAAACTTCTCTGTTGTTTACAAAACTCCCGGCGTAAGAACACGGGAGAAGTAGGCTCTGGGCTTGTTTGACATACTTCTGGGAGACAACTTTCTTGCAGGTGCAAGGTTCCCAGATCTGCCTGGGAAAGATCTGGCTGAGAGGAATCCAGTTCAGACTGGGAAGGTAAAAAACCCAAGTTTTCATCTTCATCAGGAATTACAGTGTCCTGAGCAGGACTACAAGGCCCATGGGTCATCACACTATCCCCCTCCTCAAGGCCCCTCCCAAACTGGGGCCCTCTCCCCGAGGCGCGAGGTCGTGGCTTGGCGGGATAGGTCTGATGAAAGCGACGGGTTAGATCAGGAGCATGGACTGTGGAGGCGTCTTCCCAAGAGCGTTCCTCAGGGCCAAAACCCACCCAGTCAATGAGATATTGTAGGCGGCGGCGGTGAAAGCGAGAATCCAAAATGTCCTCAACCTCGAACTCCTCCTCCCCATTCATCAAAACAGGAGGGGGGGCCGGTTGGTCTGTATCAGGACGCACACCATCCGCCGGAAGGAGCAGGGAACGGTGAAACACTGGGTGAATGCGCAATGAACGCGGAAGTTGGAGTTTGAAAGTCACGGGGTTTAATTGTGCCACCACTGGATAAGGGCCAATGAAACGGGCATCTAACTTCCGGCAAGGGCGGTGGGAGGGCAGGAAGCGAGTGGACAGAAAAACCCGATCTCCTACCTTGATTTCGGGGCCCGGCTGGCGATGTTTGTCAGCGTGGCGTTTATAGTCCTCCTTGGCTTGGTCCAGTTGCTGGAGCAAAAGTTGTTGCACCGCTGTGAGTTCCTGCAGCCAATCCTCTGCTGCGGGAACTTCTGAAGTTTCAATGACAGGGGGGAAGAAACGTGGATGGAAGCCGTAGTTTGCAAAGAACGGCGTTTCTTTTGTAGAAGCTTGAACTCCATTGTTGTAGGCAAACTCAGACAGTGGTAACAGAGAAGCCCAATTGTCCTGTTGGTAGTTTACATAACAGCGAAGATACTGCTCCAAAGTGGCATTGGTGCGCTCCGTTTGCCCATCTGTTTGGGGATGATGAGCTGAAGATAAGCGAGAGTCTATGCCCAATAGTTTTTGTAGTGCCTTCCAAAAACGAGAGGTGAATTGAGATCCACGGTCTGTGACTAAACTCTTGGGCAATCCATGTAGTCTGAAAACATGTTGAAGAAATAGATCCGCAGTTTCTTTGGCCGTGGGGAGGCCTTCGCAGGGAATGAAATGGGCTAACTTGGTGAAAAGGTCCACCACCACTAAGATCGTGGTGAATCCACAGGAAGGTGGTAGGTCAGTGATGAAATCCGCGGAAATTATTTCCCATGGGCGAGATGGGGTAGGAAGGGGGTGTAAAAGCCCTGAGCTTCGTATCTTGGGATCGCTGGCATACTGGGCAGGTGTTGACATATTTTTTCCACATCCTTGCGGATCTTGGGCCACCAAAAAATCCCCTTAGGATCAAATGCATAGTTTTTAAATAGTCCGAAGTGTCCTGCTGGTTTGCAGTCATGACACAGACGAAGCGCTTTTTCCCTGCCCGGGTCCGGGTGGGATATAAACATGATTTTCTATAGCAAAAGCAGCCCATCTTTAAGCGAAAAGGGAAAATGCAGACCTTGGCGAAGTTGGTCCTGCGCCCAGGCATCTGCTTGCTGACTAGCCCTGATTTCTTGAGCACAGATGGGTCCCTGGAGTAGAGGAAGTTGAACCAATGGGAATGGATTTTGGTGTTCCCCACCGTGAGCGTGGCAAAAGTTCTCGGGTTGTAATAGTTGGGATTCAAAGGTCTCCTTGCGTCCTGCAGCGTATTCCGGTTTACGTGACAGGGCGTCTGCTTGCTTGGTCTGGGCTGGGGTCACATAATGAATCTGGAAGTTGAAAACGTTCGAAGAATAAAGCCCAACGTTGCTGCCTCTGATTTAGCTTGCGGGCAGTTCTTAGATGTTTCTAGATTACGATGATCAGTGTGGACTTCAATGGGGAAATTTGGCCCCTTCTAGCCAATGTCTCCAAGTTTCAAAGGCTGCCTTTATGGCCAGTAGTTCTTTTTCCCAAATGGTGTAATTTCTCTCTGGTGTGGTTAGTTGACGAGAGTAAAAGGCACAGGGATGGAGGTGATCTCCCACCGGTTGTAAGAGTACTGCCCCAATTGCCACATCAGAGGCGTCCGCTTGCACAATAAAAGGGGTTCCAGGATTTGGGTGCTGTAGAATTGGCTGGGACGTGAATAGTTTCTTTAGTTGCTGGAACCCTTTCTCTGCTTGATCAGTCCAGCGGAAGGGCTGTTTTCCACGGATGCAGCTAGTGATGGGGTCAGACCAGCGGGCAAAATCTGGAATGAACTTGCGGTAATAGTTCGCGAACCCCAAGAAACGCTGTACCTCTTTCTTGTTAGTTGGCGCCCGCCATTCCAATACTGCTGAGACCTTGGCTGGATCCATAGAAAGCCCTAGAGGCGAGATGCGGTAACCAAGGAAATCTACCTCTTGTAGATCAAAGGCGCATTTTTCCAGCTTGGCATAAAGTCCATGATCCCGCAATCGTTGTAACACCATTTTGACGTGGTTCTCATGTTCTGATTGTGATCTAGAAAACACCAAAAAATCGTCCAGGTAGATTATCAAGAACCTGTCTAGATAGTCCTGAAAAATGTCATTGACAAAATGCTGGAACGTTGCGGGAGCTCCGCATAATCCGAAATTCATAACTCGGGACTCGAATAATCCGAATTTGGTCTGGAAGGCGGTCTTCCACTCGTCCCCTTCCCTGATGCGAACTAAGTTGTAAGCCCCCCGAAGATCCAGCTTGGTGTAAACCTTGGCTCCTCGAAGCCGATCCAGTAGATCCGAGATTAAGGGCAGGGGATAGCTGCTCCGCTTGGTGATATTGTTCAATGCTCTGTAGTCCACCACCAAGCGTAGTTCCCCTGTTTTCTTCTTCACAAACATCACTGGGGAGGCGGCTGGGGATTGAGAGGGTCTAATGAATCCCTTACGAAGGTTTGTCTCTATAAATTCCCTGAGAGCTTCTTGCTCTGGTTCAGTCAGGGAGTATAGATGCCCTCGCGGGATCGGGGCCCCCTCCACCAGGTCAATGGCACAGTCATAAGGTCTATGTGGGGGTAATTTCTCGGCTTCTTTTTCATTGAATACATCCCAATACTCGGAGTACTTCTTGGGCAGGGTGATGATGGGCTCGGTGTCTGTGGCATGGCAGACCTTGGCTACAAGGCAATGGTTTTGGCAGTACTGTGAAGCAAACTGTAGTTCTCTGTTGGACCAGGAGATGTTAGGGTCGTGGAGAGTCAGCCATGGAATTCCCAAGATCACAGGGAAATGGGGAACCTCGGTAACAAAGAAGGAAATCTCTTCCATATGTTCCCTTATCCACATCCTGGTGGGTTCCGACCACTGGCTAACGGGGCCCGTCTTGAGGGGGCGGCCGTCTATGGCTTGCACCACACGGGCATTCTTGAAATCATGATATTGTAATCCCAGAGAGTCGGCATACTCTCTATCAATGAAATTGTTGGTAGCTCCAGAGTCTATCATGGCGTGGATCATGACGGGTCCCCTTTTTGCTGACCATAATGTGACCACGAGAAGGAACAGGACCCCGGTTGGCGGCTCTTGAATGGATTTTTTGACCGGGTTGGCGAGCCTCTCTACACCCGGTCGTTGGCTTCCCCCGCCGGCTGTGTGCCAGTCGGCTCAGACGCCTTCGTCTCCGTGGAGGACGCCGCCGCAAGACGGGCGGCAGGCTTCCCTTTGGCTGGGCACTCTCTGGCGAAGTGGCCCCCATTCCCGCAGTACCAACAGAGGTTTAAGCGTTGACGACGGGCCTTCTCGGCGGCATCTAATCTGGGACGCACATTGCCCAACTGCATCGGCACCTCCTCGCTCCCTCTGGGGTATGGGGATGGTGGTGGGGGTCTCCACACTGGACGTGGCTGAACGCTGGCGGGAGCGGGGGGTTTTGCCCCGGCTCTACCGCCCTGGCCTCGAACCCACTGTTTCCTGTTGGCAATCATGACTTCAGCCCGTAAACATTGATCAATGAGTGCCTCGAGGGTCTGGGGAGGATCCACCTTGGAGATTTCTTCCAGCATTTCAATGTTGAGGACCCTCCCGGAATTGTCCTCTGAGGGCTACATCGTTCCAGCCGGTGTTGTGGGCCAGCACTCGGAACTCGGCTATATACTGGGACATAGGTCTGTCTCCTTGGAAAAGGCGACGGAGTTTGTGACCGGCTGCCTCCAAATTGTCCTCGATTCCCCAAGTCTCCTTGAGGTGGTCCAAGAAGTGTTGCGCTGATCTTAGGTGTGGAGAGGCTTGGTCGAACAGTGCCGTCGCCCAGTTGGCCGCTGGCCCGTCTAGAAGACTGTAAACCCACGCCACTTTGATGTCTTCTTGGGGAAACTCGGCAGCACGGGCCTCTAGATAAGCTTGACATTGGCGACGGAAAACATGAACCTTAGAAGCTTCTCCAGTAAACTTGGTTGGCAACGCCATGGCCGGAAGACGAATTCCGCGTTCCTTCAAACCCTTTATTTCTCCATCCTGTGCATTGAGCTTATCACGGATTCGGTCCACCTCATCCTTGTCGATGGTGTAGGTAATCGGCTGGCCGCTCGGCCCAGGTACGACTCCGGTAGACATTCTGGCCGAGGTTAATTGGTGCTTAGGGGTGGCGGAGTCAAACTGTCACGACCCAGGCTACAGAGCACCAATAACCATACGCAGAGGCCAGATTCTATCTAATATCTTTATTAAGGAAATATATAAAGTTAGTAAAAGCAAATGTAGAAGTTAGTCCAGAAGTAGACCTTTCAGGGAAGGTCAAAATTAGTCCAAAAAAGCAATGTCCAATAAGAAATATTATGGTCCAAAGTTGTAATCCAATAACCGAAACACTCACTTTGCCAGGCAAAGTGAGGGGAATTGACAAGGTCCTTTAGTCCATAACTTGAGCGAGGCTAGGAAATAACTTGATACTTGAAACAAGGCTTGAACGTGGAACAAGGTAACTAGGAACAAGAACAAGGTCCGTGGAATAACTTGATAAAATCCGTGGAACAAGGCAAGGATTGGTCCTGGGAAACAAGGCAAAGTCCGTAGGTAAACAAAGGCTGGGAAGCAAGGCGAAAGCTGGAAAGCAGGGCAAGGCTTGAGCAGGAGCGAGGCTTGAGTCGGAGCGCGCTGTCCAGACACAACTCGCTCCGTAGGCTGACGAATTGACTCCGCGAAGTTACTACGCGGTTAAAACACCTATATAGAGTCTAACTTTCCCACCGAAGCCGTTCTCTGGGAAACAGAAACGAAAGCTAAACTCTGAGACCAGATGTTAAACTCCTTAAAGATTCTCACGAGAAGCAGTCTTAATTGGCTACATTCTTAGCTGCAATTCTTGCACTCCTGCGCGAAGCTGATTCCAAACTTCTCTGTTGTTTACAAAACTCCCGGCGTAAGAACACGGGAGAAGTAGGCTCTGGGCTTGTTTGACATACTTCTGGGAGACAACTTTCTTGCAGGTGCAAGGTTCCCAGATCTGCCTGGGAAAGATCTGGCTGAGAGGAATCCAGTTCAGACTGGGAAGGTAAAAAACCCAAGTTTTCATCTTCATCAGGAATTACAGTGTCCTGAGCAGGACTACAAGGCCCATGGGTCATCACACTATCCCCCTCCTCAAGGCCCCTCCCAAACTGGGGCCCTCTCCCCGAGGCGCGAGGTCGTGGCTTGGCGGGATAGGTCTGATGAAAGCGACGGGTTAGATCAGGAGCATGGACTGTGGAGGCGTCTTCCCAAGAGCGTTCCTCAGGGCCAAAACCCACCCAGTCAATGAGATATTGTAGGCGGCGGCGGTGAAAGCGAGAATCCAAAATGTCCTCAACCTCGAACTCCTCCTCCCCATTCATCAAAACAGGAGGGGGGGCCGGTTGGTCTGTATCAGGACGCACACCATCCGCCGGAAGGAGCAGGGAACGGTGAAACACTGGGTGAATGCGCAATGAACGCGGAAGTTGGAGTTTGAAAGTCACGGGGTTTAATTGTGCCACCACTGGATAAGGGCCAATGAAACGGGCATCTAACTTCCGGCAAGGGCGGTGGGAGGGCAGGAAGCGAGTGGACAGAAAAACCCGATCTCCTACCTTGATTTCGGGGCCCGGCTGGCGATGTTTGTCAGCGTGGCGTTTATAGTCCTCCTTGGCTTGGTCCAGTTGCTGGAGCAAAAGTTGTTGCACCGCTGTGAGTTCCTGCAGCCAATCCTCTGCTGCGGGAACTTCTGAAGTTTCAATGACAGGGGGGAAGAAACGTGGATGGAAGCCGTAGTTTGCAAAGAACGGCGTTTCTTTTGTAGAAGCTTGAACTCCATTGTTGTAGGCAAACTCAGACAGTGGTAACAGAGAAGCCCAATTGTCCTGTTGGTAGTTTACATAACAGCGAAGATACTGCTCCAAAGTGGCATTGGTGCGCTCCGTTTGCCCATCTGTTTGGGGATGATGAGCTGAAGATAAGCGAGAGTCTATGCCCAATAGTTTTTGTAGTGCCTTCCAAAAACGAGAGGTGAATTGAGATCCACGGTCTGTGACTAAACTCTTGGGCAATCCATGTAGTCTGAAAACATGTTGAAGAAATAGATCCGCAGTTTCTTTGGCCGTGGGGAGGCCTTCGCAGGGAATGAAATGGGCTAACTTGGTGAAAAGGTCCACCACCACTAAGATCGTGGTGAATCCACAGGAAGGTGGTAGGTCAGTGATGAAATCCGCGGAAATTATTTCCCATGGGCGAGATGGGGTAGGAAGGGGGTGTAAAAGCCCTGAGGGCTTCTCCCTTCGTATCTTGGATCGCTGGCATACTGGGCAGGTGTTGACATATTTTTCCACATCCTTGCGGATCTTGGGCCACCAAAAATCCCTTAGGATCAAATGCATAGTTTTAAATAGTCCGAAGTGTCCTGCTGGTTTGCAGTCATGACACAGACGAAGCGCTTTTTCCCTGCCCGGTCCGGGTGGGATATAAACATGATTTCTATAGCAAAGCAGCCCATCTTTAAGCGAAAAGGGAAAATGCAGACCTTGGCGAAGTTGGTCCTGCGCCCAGGCATCTGCTTGCTGACTAGCCCTGATTTCTTGAGCACAGATGGGTCCTGGAGTAGAGGAAGTTGAACCAATGGGAATGGATTTGGTGTTCCCCACCGTGAGCGTGGCAAAGTTCTCGGGTTGTAATAGTTGGGATTCAAAGGTCTCCTTGCGTCCTGCAGCGTATTCCGGTTTACGTGACAGGGCGTCTGCTTGCTTGGTCTGGGCTGGGGTCACATAATGAATCTGGAAGTTGAAACGTTCGAAGAATAAAGCCCAACGTTGCTGCCTCTGATTTAGCTTGCGGGCAGTTCTTAGATGTTCTAGATTACGATGATCAGTGTGGACTTCAATGGGGAATTTGGCCCCTTCTAGCCAATGTCTCCAAGTTTCAAAGGCTGCCTTTATGGCCAGTAGTTCTTTTTCCCAAATGGTGTAATTTCTCTCTGGTGTGGTTAGTTGACGAGAGTAAAAGGCACAGGGATGGAGGTGATCTCCCACCGGTTGTAAGAGTACTGCCCCAATTGCCACATCAGAGGCGTCCGCTTGCACAATAAAAGGGGTTCCAGGATTTGGGTGCTGTAGAATTGGCTGGGACGTGAATAGTTTCTTTAGTTGCTGGAACCCTTTCTCTGCTTGATCAGTCCAGCGGAAGGGCTGTTTTCCACGGATGCAGCTAGTGATGGGGTCAGACCAGCGGGCAAAATCTGGAATGAACTTGCGGTAATAGTTCGCGAACCCCAAGAAACGCTGTACCTCTTTCTTGTTAGTTGGCGCCCGCCATTCCAATACTGCTGAGACCTTGGCTGGATCCATAGAAAGCCCTAGAGGCGAGATGCGGTAACCAAGGAAATCTACCTCTTGTAGATCAAAGGCGCATTTTTCCAGCTTGGCATAAAGTCCATGATCCCGCAATCGTTGTAACACCATTTTGACGTGGTTCTCATGTTCTGATTGTGATCTAGAAAACACCAAAAAATCGTCCAGGTAGATTATCAAGAACCTGTCTAGATAGTCCTGAAAAATGTCATTGACAAAATGCTGGAACGTTGCGGGAGCTCCGCATAATCCGAAATTCATAACTCGGGACTCGAATAATCCGAATTTGGTCTGGAAGGCGGTCTTCCACTCGTCCCCTTCCCTGATGCGAACTAAGTTGTAAGCCCCCTGAAGATCCAGCTTGGTGTAAACCTTGGCTCCTCGAAGCCGATCCAGTAGATCCGAGATTAAGGGCAGGGGATAGCTGCTCCGCTTGGTGATATTGTTCAATGCTCTGTAGTCCACCACCAAGCGTAGTTCCCCTGTTTTCTTCTTCACAAACATCACTGGGGAGGCGGCTGGGGATTGAGAGGGTCTAATGAATCCCTTACGAAGGTTTGTCTCTATAAATTCCCTGAGAGCTTCTTGCTCTGGTTCAGTCAGGGAGTATAGATGCCCTCGCGGGATCGGGGCCCCCTCCACCAGGTCAATGGCACAGTCATAAGGTCTATGTGGGGGTAATTTCTCGGCTTCTTTTTCATTGAATACATCCCAATACTCGGAGTACTTCTTGGGCAGGGTGATGATGGGCTCGGTGTCTGTGGCATGGCAGACCTTGGCTACAAGGCAATGGTTTTGGCAGTACTGTGAAGCAAACTGTAGTTCTCTGTTGGACCAGGAGATGTTAGGGTCGTGGAGAGTCAGCCATGGAATTCCCAAGATCACAGGGAAATGGGGAACCTCGGTAACAAAGAAGGAAATCTCTTCCATATGTTCCCTTATCCACATCCTGGTGGGTTCCGACCACTGGCTAACGGGGCCCGTCTTGAGGGGGCGGCCGTCTATGGCTTGCACCACACGGGCATTCTTGAAATCATGATATTGTAATCCCAGAGAGTCGGCATACTCTCTATCAATGAAATTGTTGGTAGCTCCAGAGTCTATCATGGCGTGGATCATGACGGGTCCCCTTTTTGCTGACCATAATGTGACCACGAGAAGGAACAGGACCCCGGTTGGCGGCTCTTGAATGGATTTTTTGACCGGGTTGGCGAGCCTCTCTACACCCGGTCGTTGGCTTCCCCCGCCGGCTGTGTGCCAGTCGGCTCAGACGCCTTCGTCTCCGTGGAGGACGCCGCCGCAAGACGGGCGGCAGGCTTCCCTTTGGCTGGGCACTCTCTGGCGAAGTGGCCCCCATTCCCGCAGTACCAACAGAGGTTTAAGCGTTGACGACGGGCCTTCTCGGCGGCATCTAATCTGGGACGCACATTGCCCAACTGCATCGGCACCTCCTCGCTCCCTCTGGGGTATGGGGATGGTGGTGGGGGTCTCCACACTGGACGTGGCTGAACGCTGGCGGGAGCGGGGGGTTTTGCCCCGGCTCTACCGCCCTGGCCTCGAACCCACTGTTTCCTGTTGGCAATCATGACTTCAGCCCGTAAACATTGATCAATGAGTGCCTCGAGGGTCTGGGGAGGATCCACCTTGGAGATTTCTTCCAGCATTTCAATGTTGAGACCCTCCCGGAATTGTCCTCTGAGGGCTACATCGTTCCAGCCGGTGTTGTGGGCCAGCACTCGGAACTCGGCTATATACTGGGACATAGGTCTGTCTCCTTGGAAAAGGCGACGGAGTTTGTGACCGGCTGCCTCCAAATTGTCCTCGATTCCCCAAGTCTCCTTGAGGTGGTCCAAGAAGTGTTGCGCTGATCTTAGGTGTGGAGAGGCTTGGTCGAACAGTGCCGTCGCCCAGTTGGCCGCTGGCCCGTCTAGAAGACTGTAAACCCACGCCACTTTGATGTCTTCTTGGGGAAACTCGGCAGCACGGGCCTCTAGATAAGCTTGACATTGGCGACGGAAAACATGAACCTTAGAAGCTTCTCCAGTAAACTTGGTTGGCAACGCCATGGCCGGAAGACGAATTCCGCGTTCCTTCAAACCCTTTATTTCTCCATCCTGTGCATTGAGCTTATCACGGATTCGGTCCACCTCATCCTTGTCGATGGTGTAGGTAATCGGCTGGCCGCTCGGCCCAGGTACGACTCCGGTAGACATTCTGGCCGAGGTTAATTGGTGCTTAGGGGTGGCGGAGTCAAACTGTCACGACCCAGGCTACAGAGCACCAATAACCATACGCAGAGGCCAGATTCTATCTAATATCTTTATTAAGGAAATATATAAAGTTAGTAAAAGCAAATGTAGAAGTTAGTCCAGAAGTAGACCTTTCAGGGAAGGTCAAAATTAGTCCAAAAAAGCAATGTCCAATAAGAAATATTATGGTCCAAAGTTGTAATCCAATAACCGAAACACTCACTTTGCCAGGCAAAGTGAGGGGAATTGACAAGGTCCTTTAGTCCATAACTTGAGCGAGGCTAGGAAATAACTTGATACTTGAAACAAGGCTTGAACGTGGAACAAGGTAACTAGGAACAAGAACAAGGTCCGTGGAATAACTTGATAAAATCCGTGGAACAAGGCAAGGATTGGTCCTGGGAAACAAGGCAAAGTCCGTAGGTAAACAAAGGCTGGGAAGCAAGGCGAAAGCTGGAAAGCAGGGCAAGGCTTGAGCAGGAGCGAGGCTTGAGTCGGAGCGCGCTGTCCAGACACAACTCGCTCCGTAGGCTGACGAATTGACTCCGCGAAGTTACTACGCGGTTAAAACACCTATATAGAGTCTAACTTTCCCACCGAAGCCGTTCTCTGGGAAACAGAAACGAAAGCTAAACTCTGAGACCAGATGTTAAACTCCTTAAAGATTCTCACGAGAAGCAGTCTTAATTGGCTACATTCTTAGCTGCAATTCTTGCACTCCTGCGCGAAGCTGATTCCAAACTTCTCTGTTGTTTACAAAACTCCCGGCGTAAGAACACGGGAGAAGTAGGCTCTGGGCTTGTTTGACATACTTCTGGGAGACAACTTTCTTGCAGGTGCAAGGTTCCCAGATCTGCCTGGGAAAGATCTGGCTGAGAGGAATCCAGTTCAGACTGGGAAGGTAAAAAACCCAAGTTTTCATCTTCATCAGGAATTACAGTGTCCTGAGCAGGACTACAAGGCCCATGGGTCATCACACTATCCCCCTCCTCAAGGCCCCTCCCAAACTGGGGCCCTCTCCCCGAGGCGCGAGGTCGTGGCTTGGCGGGATAGGTCTGATGAAAGCGACGGGTTAGATCAGGAGCATGGACTGTGGAGGCGTCTTCCCAAGAGCGTTCCTCAGGGCCAAAACCCACCCAGTCAATGAGATATTGTAGGCGGCGGCGGTGAAAGCGAGAATCCAAAATGTCCTCAACCTCGAACTCCTCCTCCCCATTCATCAAAACAGGAGGGGGGGCCGGTTGGTCTGTATCAGGACGCACACCATCCGCCGGAAGGAGCAGGGAACGGTGAAACACTGGGTGAATGCGCAATGAACGCGGAAGTTGGAGTTTGAAAGTCACGGGGTTTAATTGTGCCACCACTGGATAAGGGCCAATGAAACGGGCATCTAACTTCCGGCAAGGGCGGTGGGAGGGCAGGAAGCGAGTGGACAGAAAAACCCGATCTCCTACCTTGATTTCGGGGCCCGGCTGGCGATGTTTGTCAGCGTGGCGTTTATAGTCCTCCTTGGCTTGGTCCAGTTGCTGGAGCAAAAGTTGTTGCACCGCTGTGAGTTCCTGCAGCCAATCCTCTGCTGCGGGAACTTCTGAAGTTTCAATGACAGGGGGGAAGAAACGTGGATGGAAGCCGTAGTTTGCAAAGAACGGCGTTTCTTTTGTAGAAGCTTGAACTCCATTGTTGTAGGCAAACTCAGACAGTGGTAACAGAGAAGCCCAATTGTCCTGTTGGTAGTTTACATAACAGCGAAGATACTGCTCCAAAGTGGCATTGGTGCGCTCCGTTTGCCCATCTGTTTGGGGATGATGAGCTGAAGATAAGCGAGAGTCTATGCCCAATAGTTTTTGTAGTGCCTTCCAAAAACGAGAGGTGAATTGAGATCCACGGTCTGTGACTAAACTCTTGGGCAATCCATGTAGTCTGAAAACATGTTGAAGAAATAGATCCGCAGTTTCTTTGGCCGTGGGGAGGCCTTCGCAGGGAATGAAATGGGCTAACTTGGTGAAAAGGTCCACCACCACTAAGATCGTGGTGAATCCACAGGAAGGTGGTAGGTCAGTGATGAAATCCGCGGAAATTATTTCCCATGGGCGAGATGGGGTAGGAAGGGGGTGTAAAAGCCCTGAGGGCTTCTCCCTTCGTATCTTGGATCGCTGGCATACTGGGCAGGTGTTGACATATTTTTCCACATCCTTGCGGATCTTGGGCCACCAAAAATCCCTTAGGATCAAATGCATAGTTTTAAATAGTCCGAAGTGTCCTGCTGGTTTGCAGTCATGACACAGACGAAGCGCTTTTTCCCTGCCCGGTCCGGGTGGGATATAAACATGATTTCTATAGCAAAGCAGCCCATCTTTAAGCGAAAAGGGAAAATGCAGACCTTGGCGAAGTTGGTCCTGCGCCCAGGCATCTGCTTGCTGACTAGCCCTGATTTCTTGAGCACAGATGGGTCCTGGAGTAGAGGAAGTTGAACCAATGGGAATGGATTTGGTGTTCCCCACCGTGAGCGTGGCAAAGTTCTCGGGTTGTAATAGTTGGGATTCAAAGGTCTCCTTGCGTCCTGCAGCGTATTCCGGTTTACGTGACAGGGCGTCTGCTTGCTTGGTCTGGGCTGGGGTCACATAATGAATCTGGAAGTTGAAACGTTCGAAGAATAAAGCCCAACGTTGCTGCCTCTGATTTAGCTTGCGGGCAGTTCTTAGATGTTCTAGATTACGATGATCAGTGTGGACTTCAATGGGGAATTTGGCCCCTTCTAGCCAATGTCTCCAAGTTTCAAAGGCTGCCTTTATGGCCAGTAGTTCTTTTTCCCAAATGGTGTAATTTCTCTCTGGTGTGGTTAGTTGACGAGAGTAAAAGGCACAGGGATGGAGGTGATCTCCCACCGGTTGTAAGAGTACTGCCCCAATTGCCACATCAGAGGCGTCCGCTTGCACAATAAAAGGGGTTCCAGGATTTGGGTGCTGTAGAATTGGCTGGGACGTGAATAGTTTCTTTAGTTGCTGGAACCCTTTCTCTGCTTGATCAGTCCAGCGGAAGGGCTGTTTTCCACGGATGCAGCTAGTGATGGGGTCAGACCAGCGGGCAAAATCTGGAATGAACTTGCGGTAATAGTTCGCGAACCCCAAGAAACGCTGTACCTCTTTCTTGTTAGTTGGCGCCCGCCATTCCAATACTGCTGAGACCTTGGCTGGATCCATAGAAAGCCCTAGAGGCGAGATGCGGTAACCAAGGAAATCTACCTCTTGTAGATCAAAGGCGCATTTTTCCAGCTTGGCATAAAGTCCATGATCCCGCAATCGTTGTAACACCATTTTGACGTGGTTCTCATGTTCTGATTGTGATCTAGAAAACACCAAAAAATCGTCCAGGTAGATTATCAAGAACCTGTCTAGATAGTCCTGAAAAATGTCATTGACAAAATGCTGGAACGTTGCGGGAGCTCCGCATAATCCGAAATTCATAACTCGGGACTCGAATAATCCGAATTTGGTCTGGAAGGCGGTCTTCCACTCGTCCCCTTCCCTGATGCGAACTAAGTTGTAAGCCCCCTGAAGATCCAGCTTGGTGTAAACCTTGGCTCCTCGAAGCCGATCCAGTAGATCCGAGATTAAGGGCAGGGGATAGCTGCTCCGCTTGGTGATATTGTTCAATGCTCTGTAGTCCACCACCAAGCGTAGTTCCCCTGTTTTCTTCTTCACAAACATCACTGGGGAGGCGGCTGGGGATTGAGAGGGTCTAATGAATCCCTTACGAAGGTTTGTCTCTATAAATTCCCTGAGAGCTTCTTGCTCTGGTTCAGTCAGGGAGTATAGATGCCCTCGCGGGATCGGGGCCCCCTCCACCAGGTCAATGGCACAGTCATAAGGTCTATGTGGGGGTAATTTCTCGGCTTCTTTTTCATTGAATACATCCCAATACTCGGAGTACTTCTTGGGCAGGGTGATGATGGGCTCGGTGTCTGTGGCATGGCAGACCTTGGCTACAAGGCAATGGTTTTGGCAGTACTGTGAAGCAAACTGTAGTTCTCTGTTGGACCAGGAGATGTTAGGGTCGTGGAGAGTCAGCCATGGAATTCCCAAGATCACAGGGAAATGGGGAACCTCGGTAACAAAGAAGGAAATCTCTTCCATATGTTCCCTTATCCACATCCTGGTGGGTTCCGACCACTGGCTAACGGGGCCCGTCTTGAGGGGGCGGCCGTCTATGGCTTGCACCACACGGGCATTCTTGAAATCATGATATTGTAATCCCAGAGAGTCGGCATACTCTCTATCAATGAAATTGTTGGTAGCTCCAGAGTCTATCATGGCGTGGATCATGACGGGTCCCCTTTTTGCTGACCATAATGTGACCACGAGAAGGAACAGGACCCCGGTTGGCGGCTCTTGAATGGATTTTTTGACCGGGTTGGCGAGCCTCTCTACACCCGGTCGTTGGCTTCCCCCGCCGGCTGTGTGCCAGTCGGCTCAGACGCCTTCGTCTCCGTGGAGGACGCCGCCGCAAGACGGGCGGCAGGCTTCCCTTTGGCTGGGCACTCTCTGGCGAAGTGGCCCCCATTCCCGCAGTACCAACAGAGGTTTAAGCGTTGACGACGGGCCTTCTCGGCGGCATCTAATCTGGGACGCACATTGCCCAACTGCATCGGCACCTCCTCGCTCCCTCTGGGGTATGGGGATGGTGGTGGGGGTCTCCACACTGGACGTGGCTGAACGCTGGCGGGAGCGGGGGGTTTTGCCCCGGCTCTACCGCCCTGGCCTCGAACCCACTGTTTCCTGTTGGCAATCATGACTTCAGCCCGTAAACATTGATCAATGAGTGCCTCGAGGGTCTGGGGAGGATCCACCTTGGAGATTTCTTCCAGCATTTCAATGTTGAGACCCTCCCGGAATTGTCCTCTGAGGGCTACATCGTTCCAGCCGGTGTTGTGGGCCAGCACTCGGAACTCGGCTATATACTGGGACATAGGTCTGTCTCCTTGGAAAAGGCGACGGAGTTTGTGACCGGCTGCCTCCAAATTGTCCTCGATTCCCCAAGTCTCCTTGAGGTGGTCCAAGAAGTGTTGCGCTGATCTTAGGTGTGGAGAGGCTTGGTCGAACAGTGCCGTCGCCCAGTTGGCCGCTGGCCCGTCTAGAAGACTGTAAACCCACGCCACTTTGATGTCTTCTTGGGGAAACTCGGCAGCACGGGCCTCTAGATAAGCTTGACATTGGCGACGGAAAACATGA
Organism: Anolis carolinensis; assembly: GCF_035594765.1. Lineage (NCBI taxonomy): Eukaryota > Metazoa > Chordata > Lepidosauria > Squamata > Anolidae > Anolis > Anolis carolinensis. The sequence continues at coordinate 304,511,546 of NC_085841.1, forward strand.
ACCTTAGAAGCTTCTCCAGTAAACTTGGTTGGCAACGCCATGGCCGGAAGACGAATTCCGCGTTCCTTCAAACCCTTTATTTCTCCATCCTGTGCATTGAGCTTATCACGGATTCGGTCCACCTCATCCTTGTCGATGGTGTAGGTAATCGGCTGGCCGCTCGGCCCAGGTACGACTCCGGTAGACATTCTGGCCGAGGTTAATTGGTGCTTAGGGGTGGCGGAGTCAAACTGTCACGACCCAGGCTACAGAGCACCAATAACCATACGCAGAGGCCAGATTCTATCTAATATCTTTATTAAGGAAATATATAAAGTTAGTAAAAGCAAATGTAGAAGTTAGTCCAGAAGTAGACCTTTCAGGGAAGGTCAAAATTAGTCCAAAAAAGCAATGTCCAATAAGAAATATTATGGTCCAAAGTTGTAATCCAATAACCGAAACACTCACTTTGCCAGGCAAAGTGAGGGGAATTGACAAGGTCCTTTAGTCCATAACTTGAGCGAGGCTAGGAAATAACTTGATACTTGAAACAAGGCTTGAACGTGGAACAAGGTAACTAGGAACAAGAACAAGGTCCGTGGAATAACTTGATAAAATCCGTGGAACAAGGCAAGGATTGGTCCTGGGAAACAAGGCAAAGTCCGTAGGTAAACAAAGGCTGGGAAGCAAGGCGAAAGCTGGAAAGCAGGGCAAGGCTTGAGCAGGAGCGAGGCTTGAGTCGGAGCGCGCTGTCCAGACACAACTCGCTCCGTAGGCTGACGAATTGACTCCGCGAAGTTACTACGCGGTTAAAACACCTATATAGAGTCTAACTTTCCCACCGAAGCCGTTCTCTGGGAAACAGAAACGAAAGCTAAACTCTGAGACCAGATGTTAAACTCCTTAAAGATTCTCACGAGAAGCAGTCTTAATTGGCTACATTCTTAGCTGCAATTCTTGCACTCCTGCGCGAAGCTGATTCCAAACTTCTCTGTTGTTTACAAAACTCCCGGCGTAAGAACACGGGAGAAGTAGGCTCTGGGCTTGTTTGACATACTTCTGGGAGACAACTTTCTTGCAGGTGCAAGGTTCCCAGATCTGCCTGGGAAAGATCTGGCTGAGAGGAATCCAGTTCAGACTGGGAAGGTAAAAAACCCAAGTTTTCATCTTCATCAGGAATTACAGTGTCCTGAGCAGGACTACAAGGCCCATGGGTCATCACAGATAAGAAGAGTGGCTATCTTGGCATGTTCCAGCTGAAAATAAAGACAGGTTCATAATGTCAGACTTATTTTTACAACCTTGTGTAATAATGTCCTGAGAAAATGCAGAAAGTGGTATTTCATACCATCCTACCAAAGTCAAGGCCCAGAAGATCTTACAACTATTTCCCCTCTTTCTTTGTAATTGATTTTAAACTTTTCTCAGCCTTTTTATTTTATCTGCAATATTTATTGATTCTTGCACTTTCTGTGTAGCTAGGCAGAATTTTTCAGTGAATGATCACAACAGACCAAATTGAAAATGAGATCATTTAGTTGGGCAATTTCCCTTCAATTTGGTAACACTAGAAAACAAGCACAACAGTGCAGTAGTAGTCTGCTTTTATCTCATTAAAACATATCCACTTTTGGCTAATGGCCACAATTAATTAACCTTTCAGTAAGAACCTTTTGTCTTAGATACATTTCAGGATTCTGCCAAAAGAGCAAAATGTGTTCTAGTGCGCTCTTGTTGACTGTTGGACGTAGAAACAAATAATGGGGAAAAGAAGAGAAAAAAAAACTAAATGATGAAATTAAAACAGAGCAAAAGCAATTTCTATTGGATTTGAACAAATGGTTGAAAACTCATTATCTTTTTTTTGCAAGCAAGAATATTTCAGATTTCAACTGATTTCAAAACAGCAAAATGAGTAATGAACTTAAAACACTCCTTCATTTGTGCAGTTACAGTAGCGACTCCAAGAATTATTAGAGTCTATGAAGAACAATTTAGTATTTCCATATTAAAGTACTTTCAATACAGAGAAGTCTAGCTGCCACACCAATTTTCCAAGCCTTTTGCTACACATTTGCTCATTTCTGTATTGAGTTCTCTAATCTTTGAGTTGTTTACTAAATCATTCAAAATCTATGACTGTAAAATACTTTTATTTGCACTAACAGAAATGGCATTCTTCTGCAGCAATTTAATATTGCCCAATGATGGAAAGTTTTCCCCCTCGTGGAGCAGAACTGATAAATTTATTTTTTCATATGAATGTAGTACTGATCAAACGTTGAAGGCAGTTGTTCTAGGCAACGAAATCCTCAATAATGTAGGTCTCTCTGCTGTCTTGCTTGATTCATTCTGACACAAATGACTGTATTGTCAACAATCTCCTCCTTTTTCTAGAGGTTCACCATTATATGTAAAGCAACAATCATTCAACTGAGCAAATCAGTTTTTTTCATCAACCCCACTTCCTTCTCCTTAATGTTTTTATCCTTGTGTTGTGTATTGCTCTTACAACACAATTTTACCAAATCTCAGGGCGCTGGCTGTAGTGTTAGAAAGCTATTATATTTCTTCAGGTCCATTGACAACTTTCAGTTCAAATGACATTGGCAGAAAAGAAAGTTTAATTTCTATATATGAATAGATTTCGCTTTAATGCCCGAGTCTCACTTTCCACTTATTATTGGTTAAGCCAAGACTCTCTGGCTCAACACAAAGATGCTTCTATGGGCGTCACATTTCTGCAATATGGGTTTTTTGACAAGGTAGATGCAAGGGGACAGAGACTGAGATGGTAGAGTCATGCATTGCCACTTCCAATACTGTAAGGAGTAGAGAACAAACAATATCAGTATGTGACCAAGATGGCCAACTTATTACTTTGGAAGAATATAGGCAATCCCTGAGTTACTAACATCCGAGTTACAAATGACTCATAGTAAGACATCAGGAAGTGAGAGAAATCTAAGAAGGGAAATTCACTCCTGAGTTATCATGGGGAAAGGGTGTCTTCAATGAAGCTTTATCACCAGTCCCACCAGCAAGCTAAATTTTTCAAAATCCAACTATCACAGGGACAGAAAGTGAGGGGTGTTAATCCTTTCCTAAGCTAGCCAAAGCTAAACAATATATAGTTTTGGCTAGAGTTACACTTAAAAATGTACCTGTTCCAACTTACGAGGGCTATCCATAAAGTAGGTTACATTTTGGATTTTAAAAAGGACAAAGTATAGGAGAAATCATTTACCATATGCAGCTGAAAGACACATCTCAATAATACAATCTCAGGTAATCCTCATTGAAATCTAGGCACGTCTCATATAGATAAATGAGTTTGAAAAGGTCTGCCCCAGTAAATTTGCCGCCTCTCTCCTCCGTTTCCAATAATGGGGGTGTGGCTGGCAGTGCTGCGTTTTGGCTACGCTGCAGGAAGGGAGAAGGGGGAAGGGCTGAGGACACAAGTGGAGAATTTACTGGAGCAGTACTTTTCAAACTCATTTATCTATATGAGATGTGCCTACATTTCAATGGGGATTACATGAGATTATAGTATTGGGATGTGTCTTTCAGCTGCATATGGTAAATGATTTCTCCTATACTTTGTCCTTTTTAAATTCCAAAACGTAACCTACTTTGTGGATAGCCCTCGTACAAATGTAACTTAATAACAAACCCACAGAACCTATCTTGTTCATAACTTTGGGACTTCCTGTAATAAATTAGGAGAGAGAGAGAGAGAAGCAGTTGTTTTTTCTTGAAACGACTAGGAAAAGCAAGATTATCCTCCCCCTCTTCCTCCAGTTTGCATCAAGTGAAGTAAGTTGAGGACAAAGAAAGAAAGTGTGAAGAGGAAAGAAACACTTTTAAAGCAACTGAAAAATGGGATGGCAGAGGATTAATCAGGATTATCCATGCCAAACATACAGTTGTCAGGGTTACAGCAATAGTACAGCCTCCATGCTGACTGTCAGCAGACTGATTCTTCAATTTACCAGTGAGCCTCTTCCTAAATTTTGAAGTGGCATGTGATTCATTCCTCTTCATCTTTAACAAGCTTCAGCAGTCAGATTAATGCAAGAAAACTGACAATATTCAGCAGAGGTTGGTATAGATTGCGGAAACAGCCAGTATTGGATTGTTGTCTATGTAGTCTTGCACCTGGGACTTTATTGGATCAAAGTGGGAAACTTACATTGAAGCAGGGCTGTCCCCTTTTCACATGATGCCATACACCAAAGCATACTTCTCTTGGGTCTCTTTTTAGAGGGATAAAGCAGAGTAGAAATAATAATAATAATAATAATAATAATAATAATAATAATAGAAAAAGGCCATCCTACTGGGATCTGCGCGCATCATCCGAAAATACATCACACAGTCCTAGACACTTGGGAAGTGTTCGACTTGTGATTTTGTGATACAAAATCCAGCATATCTATCTTGTTTGCTGTGTCATAATAAAATAATAATAATAATAATAATAATAATAATAATAATAATAATAATAATAATCCAATCTACTACTAATAAATGCTGCTGCCTCACCAAACTCCCAAAACAAGATGCCATATTGAGGAGGATGTCATAATGAAGATAGAGCAAGCTTGTTTTCTGCGGCTCTAGATGACTAGAATATGGATTGATTCAAACCTTGATGGTAAGAGCTGTTCAACAGTAGAAAGTGCTATTTGGTAGAATCTCCTCTGGAGGTTTTCAAGCAGAGGCTGAATAGCCATCTGTAGGGAGTGCCTTGATTTGGTATTCCTGCATAGCAGGGAGTTGGACTAGATGGCTCTTGTGGCCTCTTCCAGCTCTATGATTCTATGAGGCTATCATAGCATTGAACTATGGCAGTTAAAGTGGTGTTAGATTGCATTAATTTTATAGTGTACAGGATCCCCTTGAATATATAAGTAGGGTTGCCCAGGCCCTGGAATTTCAGGGCCCAAAGTGAAGACCTAGGAATATGCTATGTAGCTGCCATTTGGCTGTTGGTGTGTGGTGTGATTCAAATAATGAACACATTTTCCCCTCAACTGTTTTTCACATTTTCGCAAACACTGCATGTAAGGGCACATGGGAGATGTAATCCAACTAGAGTAAATTTTCAAGATGTGCTTTGAAAAGCAAATAGTCTACAGTAGTCACTTCAGAACAGCCTGCAGCCACATACAGCCAAGAACCACATAGATATATGTAATTTCAAGGCAATGTTCCCACCCTGAGATTTTCCCTTCTGGGAACCAGGCAAGAAACCTAGTGCCTGTAGATCTGGAAACCTTATAAATAAGCATTTTCAGCTGTCATTGATAAGTGTAGATAAGCTTTCCTTAAAGTAGTATAAACAATAAACATGGACTACATGCAGGAGTGTAGCTATGTGGTAGCCGAAATGAGGGCAATATTCCCCCACTAAAATTTCTGCCCCTTAATTAGAAATAGAGGCCAAGTGTTCAAAGAACAGGGACAGGCAAAGTGTCCAAAGCAATATAAACATAAGAAATATAAGAGTTCTAGGTGTGGATGATTTTTGGTGTTTCACTCTCTGCAATGGTAGAAATTTGGGGACTGAAGAAAAAATTCATTGAGGTGTTATCGACCGTGTTTTAGGGGATTGGGGCCCTTAAGGAGAGACCCGATCCGGTCCTGAGAGAACAGACCTTGGCGGAGCCAAAAGGAAAATACGAGCCGCAATACAACCTGAAGCCAAAATGAAGAAGGTCCGCCAAAGTTGAAGGAAAATCCGCCAAGGAGTCTTTATTGAGCAATTCAGCTGAAGAGGACTCTAGTAGTGATCATTCGACTTACTAGAAGTACCATACAATCAAAATAAAGCCATATTTATACAAAATTTCAGTCTGACAGCCCCTTGAATTTCCCGCCCTGCTTCCCCGCCCATCTGATCGTTGATAGGCTAGAAGGTTGAACGAGGCGGGCTTTCGTTTCCCGCCTCGCTCCGTTGGCCCAATAGGAAGCTGCCTTACGTCTCCACTCGGGCCAACCAGGAGAGAGAAGGCGGGAGTTAGCGAAACAATGAGGTGACGGGGACAGGAACCAGAGGATTAAGTCCTGCTACACTGATTTCTAAAGGGTGCTATTAATGGCAGCAATCAAGGATGTCCGGGTTTCTGTCACGTATACAGATTTTAGATATGCCTTGGGGTGTCAGAGATGGAAGCAAAGATGGGTGGTGATGAGCCATATTGACAGGCTCTGCAGGGCGCCTTCCTGAGGTGTCCTGGATATTTCTTTGGGTGAGCTATGACAATGTTTGCCTTGGGGCGAATCACCTTTAGGTCAACAACTCCGAATTTGGTGACTCAAGCCCTATATTGTCCATGCAATTTGAATTTCATTGGATTTAGCGGTGGCAGATTATCCTTTTGTTTTTGGGAAAGGAAGCCTGGGTCAAAGGAAATGGGATAGGTTCTGGGGTTCATGTTGAGTTCAAAATATTTCCTATTTGATTTCATGATTTGACAATTATATGAAATAAAATGAAAAATAAAATAAAGTTGGAATATAACCTAGACTGGGAAAAATACATATTTTCCGGGGATTCCAAAGAGTACAAATACATATAGGCAGATAGATAGATTTCATGGAAATAAGGGAGAATTCATAAAAGTGAGTTACATTTCATAAAGGGGAATCATGAATGATATAAACAATTGAAAATATTTGATAAGAACAAAGTTCATAACATCTGGAGAACCCAGCGTGGAAATTCATAAAAGTGGAGTTTTAGCAGCATGATTTTACAATTCATGAAGTTAGCCCAACAATTTGAAATTCATATAATAGTAATTCAGGAGGGTGTCCAAGTTCGTAGGATATAAAAATACACGGGTACATTGGGAGAAGAGTTCATCTGTGGTGGAAGAAATTCATAGAAATAGCAAGGGGAAGAGGTACATGTGAGTTGCAGTCTTTGGAAGTATAGGATTTCATAAGTTCAGGGGTAGGTTTGGGAAAAGTGTTCTTCTCATTCATAAAATTATGAAGGTGTGAATGAAACGTGGAGGGCGCCCGTCCAGGCACCCTCCTAGCAGCTGTAGAGAGGGTGAAGGTCCTTGGAGAACTATGTCTCCCCAGCAGGGAGAGCGATCCATCATCCACAGTTCACAGAAAGGACCGGTGATCTCTTAAAACCATCCCGCGGGTCGCGGGGAGAGGAAAGTCCGGGATAAGGCTGGAAAAGAGCAGTCTGGCTTGAAAAGAGCAGTCGGTTCCGTTTGACAGTCAGCTGATGAGGTGCCGAGAACTGGACCGATTTTGGTTCCGCTGGTGGTCCTTGGGTCAGGAGCCTTAGGAAGTGTTAGAACTAAAAGAAGAGCGTGCTAGGGGTAATTTTGATAGAGATATGAGCCAATTTGTATCATCCGCCATATTAACCTATGGCGGAGGAGTCTCAGCCAGAGTTTAAAGGGCGGACAGGGTTAGTGAGAGGGAGGGGGAGGATTGCATGTAAAAAGGAGTCAAGGAAAGATACAAAATAACCAGATAGAGAGTGTTACTGTTATAAAGTGAATGCTACTTTTATTGGGGGGATTTGTTACATAGTTCAGGGAAGGGGAGAGTAAAGAGAAAAAAAAGAGCTTTTAATAATAGTCTGCTGCGGTCCCGCTCTGTTCCTTTTGCGATGGATCTGCGGAACTCTCTGCTGCAGGTTCAAATTAATTTGAATGTTGGTGCCTCGGATATCAGAGGGATAGAATTTTTACGTGGGGCCATAACCTCATTGCCCTTCAGGTGGTGATCAGCATGGGATGGAGACTTCCTTTTGTCCCACCACTTTGAAATACACATTCATGCATGTGAGCACACACATATTCTTTCTCCCCAATCTCAATATGTAAGGACAACATGTTAATGCTTTGATCTCTTTGAGAATGGGGATTATGCTTGTGGTGGATAATGCAATCCTGGCTTCCAAAGCCTTTTCCTATTTGTCAAGCTGGAAGGGTCTGATTTACCTGAACAACATCATCATTATTGTTATTAGATAAAGGTAAAGGTTTTCACCTGACATTAAGTCTAGTCATGTCTGACTCTGGGGGTTGATGCTCATTTCCATTTCTAAGACGAAAAGCTGCCTCCAAGGTCATGTGGCCAGCATGACTACATGGATTGCTGTTACCTTCTCGCCAGAGCAGTACCTATTAATCTACTCACATTTACATGTTTTCGAACTGCTAGGTTGGCAGAAGCTGGGGCTAACAGCAACAGCTCACCCTGCTCCCTGGATTCGAACCACCATCCTTTCCGTTAGCAAGTTCAGCAGCTCAGCGGTTTAATCCATTGCACCACTGGAAGCTCCCTTATTATTAGTAGTAGTATTTATATCTCGCTTCTTCTCTCCCAAAGGAAACTCAAAGCAGCTAATACGAAAAATCATACAATATGTAAATTAAACCTAAAGCATATAAACATTAAAATAGAATTAAATACAGGACTTATTAAAATATGTTGTTAAAAATACGTAACGTTCTAATTGCTGTTGCTATTAGAACTATAACCTTACCCTCTTGCCACTTCTTTCAATGTAGTCATTTTTAAAAAATCTTCCAGCAAACCAACTGGTTACATCAGGACTCATATGTGAGGCTAAAGCCCTATGATCCTGCTGAAGATTAGCATTGCCCTTGGCTGCTGATATAATTTCCTTTCTTTTCCTTTCTGTTCCACCTTTGGCTTAGTATATTTTTAATAAACCCCACCAAACTGCAGAGCAGTAAATGTTGTCCTTCTCCTTCTGTCGATTACGGTACGTTGTCTTTTCACTAGTACATGCTGGAAGGAGCAATGCCTGAAAGGGGCCCATGAGAGCTTTGCAATCATTTCAGACACACCCAAGAAGTCTCTGCACTGAGTTGGTTTACTCTCTGATTGTACCACACCCCAGTTGCCTGGAAATGTCATTCTTGGAACAAGAAGCTGATTAGCTTCATATTCATGAGCTCTAATCAAAGCTGATGACTCACCCCGGGTAATAATATACAATATACATAAACCTTGTTCTCAAACATAGAGGAAAATTGGAGATAAAAATAAAAAGGTGGGAGCTTGTAATGGCTTAACATGGAAAGATTCAAATGTATTTTTTTGACTTAGCAAGATTAAAAAACAGAATGGAAGACATCAGTGAATTAAGTTACTTTCAGTATGAAGAGAATTTGCAAAATGTGCACGTGCTTATTACATTAGCTCATTTAGGACTGAATAGAAAGAGGTTAACTGGAATATTGACAAGACATTTGATCTAAGAAAAGCTGAATCATACACATAATATTGACAACAATCCAAGGTTTTCATTCATTACTGTTCTGCTACTTGGCATCTATAGCAATACCCGCCATGGACCAAATGAAGACCTTAGATAACATGGATTACTTATAAACCTATAATAAAAGAATGTTTGTGTGCCCATGACAGCCGTAACAATGGAACATTGTGCTAGATGGCTCAAAATGCCACAGTGTCTCTCTGGTTGTCACCCAAGCAGTAGTGTCCGGTTGGAAATCTAAAAGTGGCCATTCCAAACAGGAGGCTTCCTAGAAGCAAATAAAGAAGAAAAAGAAAAAAGGGGGAAAGGTGTGCGTGTGTGGGTGGGTGCGGATTGGCAATCACTCATTGGGATCTCTCAGAATGTTTTTGGCACCCATCTACACTGACCATTCAATGCATTTCGAATCTAGATTCAAACTGGGGCAGCCAGTCTGCAAACACCCACAAAAGCATGTTCTGGGGTTTGTGAAATCACCATCCGGATTCAAACTGGTTCCAGGATTTTCTATCTGCACAGCGAAACCACTTTCTTCAATAGCAGTTTAAAACTGAATTAGGTGGTTGTTGTAGATGTACCCTTGGTTGTCACCCAAGTTGTACTCATTTGTTTCAAGTTAAAATTCTGAATGGAAGACTACCTGGAAGCTAAAAGAAAGGGGCTTTTCATTATTCCATTGGGAAACATTTTTCAGGGCTAAAATACAAGGAAAGGCTTCTCAGGCACAACTGCTAAGATTCCTGAAGTAGGAAAGAAGGCATGAAAATAAGAAATAGATAAATTACCACAGCTTTAAAAACATGAGAAGGCTCTCTGAGGTACTGCTAGTAAGATTCTTGGATAATTTTTAAAAAACTTAGAAACGGGGAACAGGAAAAAGTGACCTAATGGACCCTTTGAGAATGTTGGTATGGACTTGGAAGAACTTCAGCTAGTAACTTTGAATAAGTTAACAGAATGAAAATAAATAGTAGGTTCCAGCAGCCCAGTCCTACTTCCAAAGCACACACAAAATGTAAGAGAAATGGGCCAAAAGCTAATTTCAACTCCAAAATAGTGCCAACACATTGAATCAATGTAAGAGTCTTATCACATAAGGCAGGTAAATGTCCATGGCATCAGGATAATAGCACTTTTGGTTGGAGCTTATCACATGACATTGTTTTTCTTGTGTTGTTCTCCCTCGAGAGAGAACACAGAAAATCTATTAATGTCTTCCTTTCCCACTTCTGTTGTGTTATTATATCCTAAGCAAAGGTTCTATTACACTTTTTTGCTGATTTTGGGTGGTGAATGAGTGTGCTTTGGATGGGGAAATGTCGGGGGAAGAAGGGGTGGACATTTCAATATGGTTTTCTTTTAACTGGCAAAGTAAGTGCAAGAAACTTTTAAACTTAAATCCATTGCTAGCCTTCCCTAAACTAGAGCTTGTCGAAGAAGCCAAAACTTTGCTCACTGACTCCCAGGCTGCCTCCTTTTCCATCTCCATTCTCGCTACGTTGCTATTTATTTATTTATTCACTGTGTCAGAAGTGAATTGAGAATACAGTTATAATGTATAAGAAAACCACAAACAAAGTTTAAAAACTTGGCATTATACTAGAAGCTGGCCACTGGAGTGCCTCTGGTGTCAGTGTAAGAAGGTCCTCCATTGTGCATGTAGCAGCACTCAGACTGCCTTGTAGTAGGTGGTCTGTGGTTTGCTCTTCTCCACACTCACATGTCGTGGGATCCACTTTGTGGCCCCATTTCTTCTGGTTGGCTCTGCATTTCATGGTGCCAGAGCAGTCTGTTCAGCGCCTTCCAAGTCACCCAGTCTTCTGTGTGCCCGGGGGGAGTCTCTCATCCAGTATCAGCCACTGATTGAGATTCTGGGTTTTAGCCTGCCACTTTTGGACTCTCACTTGCTGAACTGTTCCTGCGAGTATCTCTGTAGATCTTAGGAAGCTATTTCTTGATTTAAGGCATTGGTTTGCTGGCTGATATCCAAACAGAGAATGGGCCGGAGATATCAATGCCTTGGTCCTTTCATTACAGGCTGCTACTTCCCGATGGATGTCAGATGGTGCAATACTGGCTAAACAGTATAATTTCTCCAGTGGTGTGGGGCGTAGACATCCTGTGATAATGTGGCATGTCTCATTAAGAGCCACATCCACTGTTTTAACGTAATGGGATGTATAACACACTGGGTATGAATATTCAGCAGTAGAGTAGCAAAGCACAAGGGCTTTATAGCTACGTTGCTCTAATCCTGTGGTGTGCTAATGCCCTCTTTTTGTTGATTTTGGACTGTCAATAGGTGCTGTGTGGGTGTTACCTAGATACCCTTTGCCTACCAGTGATCAGGGAGAAGGAATAGCAGGTTCAATTTGATTTCACTTCAAAGTGTTTTTCTTTATATGGAAAAAGTCCTGCCCTCCATCCTGCCTCCTTTTCCAGCAGTGTGGCCCAGTTTCAGTCTCTCCGAGTCTTTCTTTCATTTTCTTTCACTTTCATCTACCAGTGATTAAAGAAGTCTATCCTGAATCAGAAAGTGCCCCCTCCCCTCCCTCAGACACACACAAGTAAAAAAGGTATTTTAAATCTGATGCTAGATGATATATCTCTTAGGCATATAAAACCCAGGGTGAATGTGAGAGCTCATTAATATTCCAATAATATTCCTCCCTATTTGTCCTGAAATGTGGGTCATGTATCAAATTCTTCTACTAAAATATCACTCGCTGTAGTAATGAGTAGGAACATTACAATCATTTTGCTAAGTAGGGTTTAGATGGGTGTATTAGATTGTGTCCTTTATTTAGTATTTATTTATTTATTAAAAATATCAGTATCTTGCCATATATCCCCTGTATCTCTCTCAGAGTGGTATATAATAAGTCCGTTAAAATGTTTGAAACCATTTCACCAGCAGAAAATAATAGAATGATACAGTTGGAAGAGACCACAAGGGCCATCCAGTTCAACCTCCCTTTTTAAAAATCATGTCAGAAGTGACTTGAGAACGTACTGCAAGTTGCTTCTGGTGTGAGGGAATTGGCCGTCTACAAAGACGCTGCCCAGGGGACGCCCGGATGTGTCACCATCTTGCTGGGAGACTTCTCTCATGTCCCCGCAAGCTTGAGCTGACAGACAGGAACTCACCCTGTCTCGCGGATTAGAACCGGCAACCTTCAGGTCAGCAGTCCAGCCAGCACAAGGATTTAAACCATTGCGCTTCTAGTCCAACCCCCTGCCATGCAGGAATACACAGATAAATCATTCTAAAGGATTTAAACTTTTTATTTTGTTTTAAATCAGTGACTCCACATCCTTATCTCTGGAGTAGCAGAAAATAGGCTTGCTCCTTCTTCAATATAATATCATTTCAAATATTTAAATATGACTATCATGTCTCCTTTCAACCATTTCTTCTCTAAGTTAAATATACCCAGCTCCCTAATCCACTCCATATTGGGCATGGTTTTCAGACCTTTTAGACACTTTCCAAAAAACATTGAATTATAAAATTATTCAAAATAATAGTTAATCCATACACGTTGAATAAAGTTATTAAACCCCATCCCCAAAGATTTTATGAGAAACCATATGTTAACTTTGTGCCCAAATGAAACCAGTCAGTGTCAGTCAGCCCTCTACAGGGAGGGCATTCCAGCACCTTCAGTTAGTTCTATTGAGAAAGAGGCGAACGGGCAGCTCTAACATGAAGAATCTTTATTTTCCATGCGATCTGTGGAGACATTGAATGAAATACTGACAACCTTGCAGATCAAGATTTTTAGAAACAAGTTTTACATACATGACAAGGTGTTTAATTTCATCTGTCATCACTCTGTTGCCTGGTAATGCGCTCATGTACAAGAGCTGCTTTTCAAATTCAAATTGAATAGTGTTCAGTGTATACTATTAACAGCATAACCTTTAAATATGTGGATGAGGGTTGTGGTGGATCTGAGCAATAACAGACATGTTGTCTTAACATTTTTGCAAGGTAAACTGATGGAATGTAGATAAAATGGTCAAACATGTAGATCTTCTGGAGTCAGGTGATTCAGACATGGAGGAATCAGATGTCCAGGAATATTCATCTCATGATGACAGTTGTCTCTCTGAGTCTGGGGAGCTGGAGGCTAATGTGGTGGCGGCAGGGAACAGGTCCTCAGCAGTAGGTGGCAGATACTGAGGACACTGAAGGCATGCCACCACAATGGTTTGAATGATGAAGAGATGGAGAGAGATTGTTTTAATCCCAGCCAGAGCCGGCCCTAGGTATTTTTTAAGTGTAGGCGAACAGAATTTTGGCGCCCCCCCCAAACCAATCACTGAAAAATAAAAGCGTTGGATAAGCGAAAATGTTGGATAATAAGGAAGTATAAAGGAAAAGCCTATAAAACATCAAATTACATTATGATTTTAAAAATTAAGCACCAAAACATCATGTTTTACAACAAATCAATAGAAAAAGCAGTTCAATACATGGTAATGTTATGTAGGGATTACTATATTTGCAAATTTAGCACTAAACATTGAACAGGGATATAGGGCAGTGTGGACTTAGATAACCCAGATAGCCCTCATTATTAAAAAAAAAAACCTCTAAAATCAGGACAATAAATAAAGAACAACACTCTGAAAACAGAAGAAATCCAGACAGTAAACAATCAGGGACAGCTAACTCCTCCCAAAAAAAGATTCTCCCAGGCAAGAAGAAGCCAGGCCTTGAAGCCACAGGGCCATTAAATGCTAATCAAGGTGATTAATTACAACATTCACACCTGCTTCAAAAAAAAGTTCTTTCTCCCACCCTGGACCTTCTACAGATATATAAACCCCACATACCTACCGTGTTTCCCCGAAAATAAGACCTCCCCAAAGAATAAGACCTAGCAGGGGTTTGGGGGGATTGCCAAATATAAGGCCTCCCCTGAAAGTAAGACCTAGCAACTAAGGCTGCAGCAGAGTTCCATTGGGAAGCATGGCTGCAGGGCTAAAGCAGCACTCCTCATACACACCGGAGGGAGGGAGGGAGGGAGGGAGGGAGGGAGGGAGGGAGGGAGGGAGAGAAAGTGCTTGCTGGCCTTGCCTTGCCTGTCCCCCAGCCTCCGTGGCTGCTGCTGCGCTGCCGTTTCTTCCTCCGGAGACAAGGCCATGCTTCCTGGCCATGCTCGCTTCGCCCCCAAGGCTTCTGATTGGCTCCTGGAGCCAGGGCAAGGGAAGGAGGGAGGGAAGGAAGAGGGCTTTCCACTCGTCCTGCTCTTTCAGTTTCTTAAAGGTACAGGACGCATTGCGATTCTCCTCTCATCCTTATTCCTATCCTATGCCCTGAAACATTATTTTATACTATTATTCTATTGCCATATTATTATCATCATATTCTGTTACTATTATTATATCCCATTATTATATTATCCTATTAATATATTTTATATCATTATATTATATTTTTCTATTATTATTATTATTATTATTATATCATTATATTATTATTCTATTATTATTCTATTATATTTTCATATTATTATATTATTATTCTGTTATTATTATATTCCATTTTATATTATCCTATTAATATATTTTATATCATTATATTCTATACTATTATTCAATTATATTATCATATTATTATTTTATCATTATTAGCATATTCTTTTATTAATATATTCCATTTTATATTATCCTATTAATATATTTTATATCATTCTATTCCATTCTATTATTCTATTATATTATCCTATTATTATTATATTATTATGCTATTCTGTTATTATATCCCATTATTATATTATCCTATTAATACCATATTATTATCATATTCTATTATTATTATATCCTATTATTATATTATCTAATTAATATATTGTATATCATTATATTATTATTATATTATCATATTATTATTATAGTATATTATATTATTCATCATTCATGACTACATTGAAACTAGAATAGAGAGAAATCAGCGTGGAAACCTTGTGAAACCTAAACTGCAAGAGGTACCATAGATTGTTGCACATGTAAATAATGGTAGTAACAAGAAATTCTTGATAGGATTCACAGTTTGTCTGGTTATGCTGGTTTGTGATGACAACTACTTTACAGTATATAATAAATGTTCATTTTGTTGTTCAACAATAAATGTGAGCTCTTCTTCATGGAAAAATAAGACATCCCCTGAAAATAAGACCTAGTGCATCTTTGGGAGCAAAAATTAATATAAGACCCTGTCTTATTTTCGGGGAAACAGGGTAGCTTCCAAGTTCCTACAGACCTTAGAATCTCTGAAGGCCCCAAAGGTGGGCTTGCGTGGTGCAAAGGTGGGTCTGCGCTGGCCGGAAGGCCCAGCGCGGCCGCTGGAAGGCCCGAAAGAGAAGGAGGTGGAGAGTGGTGCCCTCCTCCCAGGACGATGGTGCCCCCGGGACGATGGCGCCACAGGCAAATGCCTATTTCGCCTTATGGTTGGACCGCCTCTGATCCCAGCTGCTAATAAATACAAGGTGCTGATGAATTAAGCACCTGGTGTTTTGGTGAAACATATCCATAAATCTCGCAGCAACTCCCCAGTATCTCTGTTGCTCACAGCTGTCTTATCTGGGTACTCTTAAGCATTCATATTTTCTTAACCTTGGACTGGCCTGATTTATTGTCTGCCAATCAGCTACTAGATTGGCAGACAACTACCTGCTTGTTTCATGATTATTAGTAGTCCCAATGGGATATACATATACTCACTATTCAACATTTTATTCCATGCCTTTACTCTAGTTGGGGCTACCAACAGACCCTAGGCTTTGGACTTCCAAAAAGCATTTGACTAAATCTTCCACCAGACTTTCGTGAGCAAATCTAGCAGTCATGAACTAAGAGGAAAGTCCTATTATTGGTTAAAAATTTGTTTAAAGAATAGGAAGTAGGAAAGTATGAGTTGTTTATCAAAATGGGGAGATATGGACAGTGGGATCCCTCACACATTTATATTGGCACAATACAATTCAGTTTTTCATAAATGACTTGGATTTAAGAATGAAAAGTGAGATGGCCAAGTTTGCTGGTGGCACTGAATTACTGAGCTTTAAAAAAAGATATGTGAAGAGCCCCAAAAAAATCTCCATACTGGGAAATTGACATTAAATTAGCAAATATATAATTCAATTTAATGTTATTATTGTTTTCATGTTGATGTATTTTATTTTATGTATTATGTATATTATATATGGCATATTTGTGTGCTATTTTGTAAGCTGCCCGAATCCCTATGGGAGATGGTGGCTGGGTATAAATAAAGTTTATTATTATTATATTATTATTATTATTATTATTATTATTATTATTATTATTATTATTAATAATAATAATAATGTAAATTGACACTTATTGGGACAAATTCCCAATTTCACATACAGATTAATAGTGAATTTCAGTGACTGACCAAGAAAAGGATCTTGGGACTAATGTAGATAGTGTGATTAAAATATGTGCTCTTGTAAAAAACAAATAAACAAAGTAAATTCTATTTTGGACTGACTCAGGAAATGAGTCAAAAAGAAAACTGCCCTTTACTTTAAGGTGACCCTATGAATAAGACCTCTAAGATGACATGTTATCAACAGCCTGGCTCAGCTCTTATAGAAACCCACAGCATGACTTCATCTGTACAGAATAATGTATTGTTCCATTCACTTATAACAATATATTGTAGAGTTTGAAGACATCCAGAAAAGGACAAAAATGATAGGTGGATTGTAGAAATACCCTCTGAGAAAAGCTTGAGGCTCTTTAACATAGAAAAGGAAGTACTAAAGAGATATACAATACAGGTGTATAAAATTATGCATGGTGTAGAGAAAGTAGATAGGGAGATGCTTGTAACAGTATAACTCAGGGTCATTTACTGAAGCTGAACAGTGGGAGATTTAGGACAGCTAAAAAGAAGTACTTTTTCACGCAGCGGACAGCTCAGCTGTGAAATTAACTATTACAAGGTGTAATGATGGCCATCAAATTGGATGGCTTTAAAAGAGAATGAGATAAAGGCATGGAGCATAGGACCATCAATGGCTACTAGTGACAATGGCTAAATATCATGTCTTATATCAGAGACAGCAAGATATGCAGTTGCTTTGCAAGAGAATGTGTGATGAATGGTGCATTTGTCCTCAAGTCCTCCTAGTGGGCTTCTAAGAGTCAACAAGTTGAACACTAACTATGGAAACAATATTCACCAATTTTTTATTTTTTGGCCAAAAAGATTTGTTTCCTGACACTAAAGAACCAAGTTGGGACAAATTACATAACGGAATTTTTTTGAAGTTTTTTCAGGAAATTATTCTGCATATAATAATAATAATCTATTTTATACTAACATATATGCTCATTTGTACAAACAACACTGTTTTTACATGGCCAAGTATGTTTTTGGGTAAAAGATGCTATTTTTGATGGAAATGCTAGAAATCTTGCACATAATACAATCTTTTTATGCAAGATTGCTGATTGCTGCTTTCTGTGCAAGGTTTTTGTATACAATTTTTTGTATGTGATTGCTGTAGTTTGTGTGAAACAGTAATCTTGCACAAACACACACTTGACTGGGGTGTTTCTGTCTAATATCTCATAATTGTAATGCAAAAAAAAGATGTTTGTGTGTGTATATTGTAGGCTTGTGCATTTTGGCTGAACCTTGAGGTGTTTCTACTATCTGAATTCTGGGGGGGGGGGGCGCGGTTCCATTTTCACAAGCCTCCTGAAAATGGGTGGGTGCCGGAATGGGCAGTTTTGGCCCACAGCTGGAAAATGCAACTAGATCCACACACTCCTCGCCTCCTCCTCCCAGGGTCGTGATCCTCAGGTGAGGATTGTGACCCTGGGGGGAGGAGGAGGCGGGGGTGTGCATGCACATGCATCCCTCCAAAGGATGCATGCGTGCGTGCCCCGCCTCCTCCTCCCAGGGTCGCGATCCTTAGGTGAGGATCGTGACCCTAGGGGGGGGGAGGAGGCAGGGGGGTGAGTGCGCGCATGCATCCCTTCAAGGGATGCATGCGCCTGCACCCCCTGCCTCCTCCTCCTCCCCCCAGGGTCGCATCCTGATCCTCACCTGATGCAGGCAGCTGCCGACCATTGCCACTTTGGTGCTTTCTCCCCAACTTCTCTCCTTCTCCCCACACATGCGTGGTACCCAAGAAGCCTGGTAACCTCCAGGCTGGGAAGGGGGGAGGGAGGCCTGCTGGCACAGGCAATCCCTCCTCCAGCCATGAGTGCACGAGCAGGCACCTCCCTCCCCCCTCCTTCCCGCTGGAGCTTACCAGGCTGCTGTGGGTGCCCACACACGTGGGGAGGAGGAGAGGAAAGGGGGAGGAAGCACCAAAGTGGCAACAGCAGCTGCAGCAATGAAGATCGCAACCCTGGAAGGAGGAGGGGGTGCACGCACATGCATGCGCACCTCCGCCGCCTTCTAGACTACGACGCTTTCCACATCTGCATAGTTCGTCTACCGGTTGAACCGCCCTTGAGTAGGCATCTTACATACTCTGCATGAAGTTTGAAGGCTCCAGATCATGTTGAACCAACTCTTTTAACCCATGCTGTGAATATGATGGCCAGTGTCTATTTGTGTGTGTGTGTGTGTGTGTGTGTGTGTGTGTGTGTAAGAGAAAGAGACAATGATCCAACTGAAGTATGCAAAATTATTGCCAACCATTGTTGTTGTTATTTATGTTTGTGTCATTGCTGACTTACGAAGACTCTAAGGCGGTGGTTCTCAACCTGTGGGTCCCCAGGTGTTTTGGCCTACAACTTCCAAAAATCCCAGCCAGTTTACCAGCTGTTACGATTTCTGAGAGTTGAAGGCCGAAACATCTGGAGACCCACAGGTTGAGAACCACTGCCCTAAGGTAACCCTATCACAGGACTTTCTGGGGCTAAGAGTTTGTAGCTTGCCTAGAGTCACCTAGTTGGTTTTTATGGCCTGGCAGGGATTTGAATCCTGTTCTCCAGAGTCATTGTCCAACACTCAAGCCACTGCACCACACTGTCTGTCTCTACTATCTTATAAGCTAGATAAATCCTGTATACAAGCTATGTGTTGTATGTTACAAAAGGGAAAGGAAATCAAATGTTCAGAGGGTGAACCATTGAATAGGGTGCTGTAGATATTTCATGATTGATATGCCATTTGTTGAGGATGTTTTGGATGGCTTCTCAGGATCTGTTTCTAGACATGTGTGTTGTATCATAGGTACCTGGACCCCATGGTGCTATTGTTTCCATGGTTCTTCGTAACACAGTGGAACACATTACACCTGAAATAGTGTATATAAATTTTGGTCAATTCCAAAACCTCTATCTTTGTTACTTGCCATTTATGTGGGAGAATATGTGCACCTATCCCTCCTTCATTACCATCACTTTCCTCATATATGCACAGGGGCCCTCTACTTAATTGGGAGGCTTTTCCAGACGGAGCAAGATTTCTGTTTTTCTCAGGTTTCTTTATTTTGTTTTCAAACTAAAGGCTACTTGAGATACAGAACACTTTGTTAACTGCTCAAAGAATCCTAGGAAGATGGGCAGTCTATCCAACAGTTGTTGGAAGGAAACAATCCTTCTTCATTAAAATCAACAGCTGTTGCTTGCCTCCTTTCCATATAGGAACTTTGCCTCCTCTTTCCTAGGTTTTTCCTAGTGAATATTATTATACTCAGTCTCCCCTTGCCTTGAAACCGTAAGTCCTCTTTTCAATCAGGACCTGCTGTATATCCCATTGACTGGGAATTAGAAGACTATTAAAATATTGTTGTTTACTGTTCACTTTAGAAAAGAAGCCACACTATGCTTCAGCACAAAAATTTGTTGCAGGAACCCATGCAGGGTATTAAGCCAGAGCACAGCTCTAAGCCTCCTGAACTCAGTTGCCTTTGCATTTGTTCTTTATCCTTTGCCTCACACCCCTTTCAGCAAGACACAGCAACACACTGCTCCTGTTCAAAGTTTATCCTTTGCCTTTATTTGTGGCATACCTTAAGTGAAGTTGCTCCACTTGAACTCATATAAAGGGCAGTATGGATCTATTTTTTTATTACAAAGGGATACAAAATAAAAGCAGTCAAGAGCATGCAACAGATGTGTGTACAGATGGTGGAAAGCTAACTTGTTTTTCTTTGCATAAATTAAAAAAATGTGTATTTCTGAAAAAAGCAGACTGAACCATGTGTTTATGTTGGGAAAAGGATGCTCTTTGAATCTTCAGTAGTACAGTCGCTTACTGGAAATACTTTGGCCTTCCTGATGTTTTGGACTTAAGCTTTGCCTAGCATGACCAATGTAAGGGATTACTGGACTTGAAATGATCTGAAAGATGAAAAGTTGCCCATAGCTGGTTTACCTCCATTACAGCTGGATTTTTATTGTATTATATTATGTAGTCCATTCAATAGTAAGAACTGCTGGCATCCATAATTAACTATGGCTCCTGCTGTACATCTAAGATAGTACCAAATAACTGCAGGTTTAATGTTGTTGAAATTTTCAGCTCCCTGATTTTTAAAAAATGAATGTTTCTTGCCCTCAGAGATAAGTCCAAACAATTATAAGGACATTCATACGATCTCAAAATCTACCACAGCTTGCAGAAACAGGACAATGCAAACAAAATGATGCACCGTGAGAAATGTAGACAAAAGTTTTAAAGTAAGGAAAAGTTGTAGATTGTTGCATAACTTGGAGAGTTTGCTTTAGTTTACCTTGGTACAGAGTATACACTGTTAGGATTTTGTTTGCACTTTTTTCTTTTGTGGGAGCTTTGGTAACCTGTTAACTCCCTATAAAAATACTAGAATCTTTCTTAAACAAATTTACTATAATTTGGTGCCTTGTGATTTAGGTTCATATTAAGATAAAGGTTTTCCCCTGATTTTAAATCTAGTCATGTCTGACTGTGTGGGTTGGTACTCATTTCCATTTCTAATCTGAAGAGCTGGCATTGTTCGTAGACACTTCCAAGGTGATGTGCCTGGCATGACTGCATGGAGCACCATTACTTTTCCTGCCAGAGCGGTACTTATTAATCTACTCACATTTGCATGTTTTTGAACTACTAGGTTGGCAGAAGCTGGGGCTAACAGCAGGAGCTCACCCCCACTACCCGGATTTG
This sequence comes from Anolis carolinensis, assembly GCF_035594765.1. Lineage (NCBI taxonomy): Eukaryota > Metazoa > Chordata > Lepidosauria > Squamata > Anolidae > Anolis > Anolis carolinensis. The sequence continues at coordinate 304,532,959 of NC_085841.1, forward strand.
AATAGCTGACCTTTCAGTCAGCAAGCTCAGCAGCTCAGCTGTTTAAACTCCTGCACCACTGGGGGGGGGGTTCCATAGGTTTGTATTAGCAGTAATTATAATATAGAAATTTAGTGTTTCTTTCTCTTAGTGATATCAGTAGAGATTTCAGAGTGCAATACAATTATTTAAACACAACCTGATCATATCTTCTAAGCATATCTTGTTATTACAAAAGAGAGCATACTGAATCCATTTACCTGACAAGACTTCTCTATTGAGTTGTCTTGCAGGCAAAGAGCCTCAATATCAAAGAAGCTACCTGATTCCAGAATCAGATTATATTATAAAGTTTCTAAAATGTTACCTTATTATTGATGTCTCGTATAATATTTATTGTCCATGAATATTTATTTATTGTCCATGAACTGATAAGCAAGACTTTAAGGACATGTTTGACCTTGAGTAGAAAAATAATGGTTTTACAATCCAGCAGTCTTCAAATAACACTTTGACCCCAAATGTTTGCAGATCTTCATCCCTCAAATAATCCTTTGACCTTGGGTATTCAACAAATATTACTCATACTAACTTACCCAAGGGTTTTTGACACCACTTACACAGTGTTCAGTAGCAACTTTCTATGTTTTCTGCTTTGATTTGTTCAGTTCTCATGATTTCCAGTTATCTCCTGTACAACATATTCCTGAACTTTGCTGCATCAATGTAAGTACTGTACCTTAAGTACAGTAGAGTCTCACTTATACAACACTCGCTTATCCAACATTCTGGATTATCCAAGGCATTTTTATAGTCAATGTTTTCAATATATCATGATATTTTGGTGCTAAATTCGTAAATTACTCTAGTCTGTCAAGATCGTTTTGAATCGGTAATCTATTCACCGATTAGATTAAAATGTCTTCTCTATGGACCTCATCACACTTACTAAAATATGCATCCTAGGATGCTTCGAGCCTTCTTTGGGGATGGAGCCCCATACCAGCCATCACACGATGTCGTGTGACTTCCGGCGGAGCCCCCACCCCTGTGTTGTGCTGGCTCTAATGAAACCAGCATGCTTCTGCCCTGTTTGGGTGATGTTTCCTCATCGGGGAGAGGCTCCCGTGTGATATGGTCATAAAAATTTCTATCCCCTCAAATGTGATTCTCTGGTCAGTTTCCAGCAGAACTCAACAAACCATAGCATCATGCTGAAAGACCTAGAATTCTTAGAAAGGTGTTCTTTTCAGGTAAACCGATAGCAATTTATTTATTTATTTATTTATTTATTTGTTTATTATTTTTCACTTTTAAGGAAATCCTATGCCCCTAAGCTCAGGAAATGACTGTAATTCTGAAGTTTGAATGAACCCTAGGCATCTACGATTCTAGGTATGAGATATAATCACTCAAGGCACATGGACAGTTTCTGAAGTCCACTGTTGCTGCTTGTTTTGTATCTTAGTACATCAGGGCAGTGGTGACTAGTGGCTGCCATGTCAGTGGGTGGTGAATCACCTCTAGGTTTCAACCCTGGCTTCGAAGGAGGTCTCTAAAATGTGGAACCCTATTTCTATACAGGTTCAACACCATTTACAGGCAGTCTCCAAGTTATAAACATCCAACTTACAAATGACTCATAGTTAAGAATGGGAGTGAGACAACAGGAAGTGAGAAAAATCTACCCCTAGGAAGAGAAATTCACTCCTGAAAGAGTTATCATGGAGAAAAGGTGTGACCACTGAAGCTTTCTCACCCATTCTTGTTTCTATAACAGGCCAAATTTTTCAAAATCCAATTATTACAGGCATAGAAAGTGAGGTGAAATTTTCTGAACTGGGGCACAGACAGCAAAACAAACAACACAGGGGAATTAACCCTTCCCTATGCTATCCAAATCATACATAATATAGATAGATAGATAGATAGATAGATAGATAGATAGATAGATAGATAGATAGATAGATAGATGGTGTTACACTTTAAAAATGTACCTGTTCTGACTTATATACAAATTCAGTTTAACAACAAATCTACAGAACCTATCTTGTCTGTAACTTGGGGATTATCTGTACTCTGCCCTGGAAACTAGGATGCAGAACAACATCTTCAACTACAGGAAAGGAGATTCTACCTGAACATTAGGAAGAACTTCCTAACTGGGAAAGCTGTTCAGCAGTGAACTCTCTGCCCTGGAGTATGGTGGAGACTCCTTCTTTGGAGGCTTTTAAACAGAGGCTGGATGGCCATCTGTCGGGGGTGCTTTGAATGCAATTTTCCGCATTCTTGGCAGGGGGTTGGACTGGATGGCCCACAAGGTCTCTTCCAACCCTGATTCTATGATTCTCTTAAATTTAGCAAAATTGACATGGAAACCATCAGTTATTGCTGTACTGGTGATTATAGTGACTCAAAGCATGGAGAGAATACAGCTTAGATACTTCACAAAAGTGAAGCTTTTCTCTTATTTTGGGTTTCACTGATGAGATTCCTGCCAGCAAGGTTTGTCCCTTCTGTTTTAGCCTAACCTGAAACACAGCAAATTGATTACAGGAAGCCAAGGATGAGGAGGTACATTAAGGACAACTTTCACAGGAGAGAGATAGAATTACAAAGGCTAGCCTTGTCATGAATATGCAGGCTTTTATAAAAGGTACAAACGAATCTTAGCTATAATAGATACTACTGATTTCTCTTGGCATCTGTCCTATGCATTAGCACTTGACTGTTTCCTTGTTGTGTAGGCATAACATTCAAAGCGAGTCCTGTAGAACAATCTGAAATAGGATAGCTGAGTAATGCTAACAAACAAGATCAGGTTCTCTCTTGTAATAAAAAGGAATTTAACCAAATCAGGAAATATGGCTGCTATTATAGATGCCTGCCTAAATTGTAGACTAAATAAGATTTATATGATCTTTAAGCTGAATTACATTACATTACATTATGTTTTTTAAAAATAATGTTTACTATGAACATGTACATTCTACTTTAGAATATAGTACTGGCTTTCATAAGAATTAACACCATCTGGAGTAATATCTACATAGCACTGAGGTAAGAACTCTGTGAACAAACTCCCATCAGTTCAATTCCACATGGCCAGAAATAAGAGATGGGAGTTAGAGTACAATATCGTATGGAAGGCCATAGATTGGGGATTGATTTAAATCACCCCCACAGGAATATACTGTATGCAACTACTTAATACCCTAAAGGCACCAAATCATGTCTGATCTTGAAAACTAGGCAGGGTCAGCCTTGGTTAGCATGTGAATGGGAAACCACCAGTGAATACCGGGTGCTGAAGGCTGTATTTCAGAAGAAAAAAATGGGCAAGACCATCTCTTAGGACTTCATCACATGCAATCCTCCCCTATTTCCACACACTTCTAAGACATTTCAGGGATGACGTGCTACAGATCCCTTTACATGACATAGAACTACTTCCAGTTGTCATCCAATGCACTTTGTCTCTGAAATGTAAAAGTGTAGAGAAAGGGTGAGGGGGACAGGAGACAGTGAGGAACTGTCCTCTGAGTTCCCGATGTGCCTGGAAACGAGCGAAAGTGATTAAAAACATGTGGAATAGGATCTGTCAGATTTGCCCGTGTTGAATTATTTCAGTGACATGGAGGATTGAGAATTCCTATGAATGGTCTCTTATGCTCCACTTTTACAAAATTCTTCTGCATGAGTCTGGAAGGGTATTTTTTTAATTAATGTAATCCTAAGGAATAACACTATTGTAAAACATCACCACTTTGCTTTCACTATATTTTCTCCTTCATGGTAATCCAGGGTTTTGAAATTATGCTATTGCTAGATTTTTAACCTTTTGTTCCCTTTTTACCCACTTTAGGAGGTTCTAGTGCATATGAAAGTTATAATACTGATATATTATAATACTGGAGGGAAGGAAAACATGGAAGAGATCATGGCAATGTGGTTTATAATAACACTGGTATAATGGAGGGCAGGAAAGACAGAGTGTTAAAAAAAAGAAGAATACGGAGTGGGTGGGGACTTATTCACTCATGTGATGGTTCAGAACGTGGGACAGAATGGAAGAAGGCCAGAGAACATAGAGCGTCTGATGGGATTTGTAAAACAAAAAATATCTTTTAAAATGGAAGGGGATGATATGCTTTGGTAAGAAGACGATTCCCACTGCTTTCTGCAATGTGTCTGATAAAATCCTAAGTATTTATTGGCTAAAAAAAACCTTAAGAAATTCATGGGACAACTGTTAGGTACACACACCCTCTAATCCTCTACTTCCTATATAATCTGTTTAAAGTCCATTCTTTTAATACTCAGTATTTTCAATTATAAAGTTATAAGGCAACATGCAATGCTACCAAAATTACATAAACAATCATAGTTATGTAGTGCTGCAAAATATAAAAGCAGATACAAAATAAAAGCAGATACAAAATGTTCGATAAAAATAAAGGTAAAAAACTGCAAAGATAGTAGAGGTGATTCCCCCCCCCCCCCCCCCCCCCACACACACACATATACGGACATGGGGCCTTTAAACCTAGAAAAAAGGGAATTAAAGGTAGATGTTATAGAGGTGTATATAACTATGCATGGAATGGAAAGCAGGGTAGCATTTTTCTTTCGCTCTCATAATACTAAAATCAGTGTTCATGAACCTCAATGGTGTGAGATTCAAGATAGATAAAATGAATTTGCTATCACAAGTTACAGCTGTCAGGTTCAAAGAGATTTAGACAATTTCACGAAGGCCATTGATGGCGAATAGTCATAATGGCTATCTATTACCTCCAGTGCCTGAGGCAGTGTGCTTCTGTATACCAGTTTGTTGGAGGAATCAACAGGAGACCACCTGAGAGATTTATAGAATTGATCTACTGCCCTTCAAAAACATTTGAAAAATTAAAACTTTCCCCAAAGATATAATAAAACCATTTCACTAGTCAAATATATCTGTGCTGTGCACATGTTGGTATGGTTGAGCAACTGGAAACTTCCAAAGAAACAGCTGTGAAAGAGAGATTTAGAATGTATGAAAAAATGTTTATTCCTCTGTTTTGCCATGAAGTATTTCCATGATGTTTTGCAGGGCTATTAAAAGAAAAAGGTATATACATTTTTATAATTCTGTTCTGTCTCTTTTCTACACAGGACATATAGATAGAGCTAAAGAACCAAAACGAACAGCTATATCTTGCATTTGGGCAATGGGATTCGGTCATATGTACACAGGATTCCTTGCATGGAAAATCTGACTACCCAAGGAATACTTTGTGGCCCATTTTCCAATGCTTCTGAAAGAGATGAACACAGCACATGTTCACTTTATGCTAGAATGGCATGTGTACAAAATCTGACTATTTCTATTTTTGTCATTTCTTTCCACTCTTTTTTATTTTCCAAAGGCAACACTAGTAAATTACCAAACAAAATAAATTAAATCCATGATTTTTCTAAATGTGCATAGCAACAGCTTGTTTATTTCCACAGATGAATGGAGATTGGTAGATGAATTCTAAAAAGACAAATTGGAAAAACTGGAAAATGTATCAGAAAAATAAATGCTTGCTATAGAGATGATACTGTGCACTGAACAAACACATGAGTACAGAGCTTTTCAATAATTAAGCTACAAGTGGTATAATATTTATACTATGGATCTTCAATTATATTTCAATTAATGGTAGAATATACTGATTTCAGTAAGTGCAAAATAATTGGGTAGCAGCAGCACAGACCAGAGGACCTGGAGTACATCAGTGCATTATCTGAAATAAACAGTGTACAGCCACCCCATATGTCTGTGAGTTTTTGTTTGCTTGCTTTGTTTATGTCCATATTGGCATTCACCTTTCAGGGTTATTCAAATTAAATGAAGTGAAAAATGCCCACTCCAACTCACATTTTTGTCAAAACTGCTCAACTTTGGTTCATTGATCATCCCAAGAATCATTCCCTGTATTTGTGAGCTGTAAAAAGAACTTCACAGCAGTGCCTTCAGGACAAGATGTTATGAATCTCCTTTGATCTGCAGGTAGGCCTGAAATGAATTCAATATTAAAAATCTATCTTGGTAGGCTGTCTGAGGATACTTGGAGGTTAGACATCCTCATGCGCAAACAAAAGCTGGATACTAATTTGGAGATCAGTATGTGGCCTTCAAGATTTGCATCTGAGCAGAACTGGAATATGGAACATGTTTTCCCCCCAGGAGGTCAGGTTACTATATTTGGCTTCTCCACTTTACTAGCATTAATGAGTATTAAACTGAAACAACAAGAAAAATCCAGCCATTCAATATATTGCTGAAACTCATACTGGGGAATGTGTCTGGGTTAAGTTGCTTCATGTGTCAAGGGACTGAATTGTGTTATACCATCAGAGTGCCTGCGTACTTATAAGTTCTTAGACCATGGGATCTTTCTGCCTACCCATGTTGGTTTTTGCATCCTTATGTGCAAGACATGTTACAAAAGAGAGCTTCCCACACCATGGAGGTCTTCTTGAGCAACAAGCTTTTGTAACCTGTCTTGCACATAAAGATGCAGACAATCCATTCAGACTGATTGGTCAAATAATCTGTCATCTAATAATCCAGTTTATATTACATGGATTTTATCAAATGTAATCCTAATGCTGGAGAGTGGACCCTGGTCAAGTGGTCCCTGGTCAAAGTGGTCCCTGGTCAAGTAGGCCCTGGCCAAAAAAAGGTTGGGAACCTCTGCTCTACAGTGTAAATGCAGCCTTAAATAATGCTATAACTCATTTATTTCAATAGGTTCTCACTTAATGTCATGAGATTTTGTTGAATTATTTTATATTGGCTCTAGCCAGTCAGGAAGTGGAACGTGTTTTTAGTGTACAAATAAATTCAAGGATGCAGTCACATAAATTGTGACAATAACCAGTTCAATTGATTTATAGCAACAGCAGTTGTAGCCACTGCCATAGTGAAACTGGTAATTTTATGGAACCTTTACATATTTTATTCCACCCCGCAATATGAGTACGTTTTCATATGTACTTTCAAATTATACTATGAAAGGACTTTATTTTCCATCATAATGGCTCCTTGGCATGGCATAATAAGTAGACTGTGTGCTGGGGAAACTAGTAAGGAAGGGTGAAGTGTTATGGATTCCCCTCAAGCCATAGCATTTTGCCAAAGAACCTCCACTATAATTGTAGAGAGAACATTTTGTGGATTCCTGTAGTTGAGATTATAGGTCTGTGTTTCCAGCTCTTAAAAGTTTGCCAAATAGTTTGGTTTTAAATATATACACAGTGTTTTGGACAGAATTAGCACTTTTATTCTGGAAAATTTCATTCAAAAGCACTACAGCTTTTAAAGAAATTAGAAGAAAAACTATGTATTTTCCTTTTATTTAAAACAGAAATGGCTTTGGTGCTTATGGTCCAGTGAGGTAAAATTGTTAGCTCACTGAACCATAAGCAAGCATGCTGTCAGAGAAGCACAGAGAATAGAAGTTGTTGAAAAACCCAAAAGAACTAAGAACAACATAATTTCTTGGTCAAAACCTCAATCAAAACAGGAATCGTTTTGGTTCCCCAGGCTGTCACTGGACCCTTCTAAGGAAGAAAAGCAATATTGCTTTTCCTATTTATGAGGGTCCAGTGGCAGCCTGGGGAAACCAACCCAGTGTGGAGCCTGAAAAAGTGTCACCACCCAGGAAAATGAACAACAATTTAATGAGTTATCCCATGAAACGGTTGCACACAGAAGGTTCCTGTCATGGTTGGGTCAACGTTTGAGCAAAGACACACTTCAGACACTAGTGGCCCACACTCAACACTGGGGTGAAGTTGTGGGGAGAGCAGCAGGCAGGTGTCTGAGTTTCCCACAATGTCTTGGAGTATCACTATGTTGTGGAAAACTAAATAGTATCTTACAGATCAAGATGCAAATGCTGAACATAGGCTGGTTCTACTTAATACAGGAACTTGTCCATCTTTATTAGTGCAGACAGCCATGCTGGCCTATGACAGAAAAAAAAGAAATAAACTCTACAGCTGAGCAATATCTTTATTATGACCAGGGCCGGCCCCACTATTGAGGCACCTGACGCCGCCGCCTCGGGCGCAGGCCCGGGGGGGCGCCGTCAGGCTGGGCGGGAGGCGGGGCACCGCCCTGACGGTGCCCCGCCTCCCGCCCAGTGCGCCCTGGCCCGTCTGGCCTTTTCTAGCTGGCCAGACTGCAGCGGAGGTCCCTCCCGCAATCGCGGCCTGGAGGGACCTCCGCTGAACTCTGGCCTGCTAGAAAAGGCCAGACGGGCGAGCGGGGGTAGCGTGGGAGGCGGGGCCAGCTCTGGCCCCACCCCCCCGCCCAGCGTGCCCTGGCCCCGCCTCCCACGTTGCGTGGGAGGCAGGGCCAAGGCACGCTGGGCGGGGGGGGAGCGGCGTCAGAGCTGGCCCCGCCTCCCACGCTACCCCCGCTCGCCCGTCTGGCCATTTCTAGCAGGCCAGAGTTCAGCGGAGGTCCCTCCAGGCCGCGATTGCGGCCTGGAGGGACCTCCGCTGCAGTCTGGCCTGTTAGAAAAGGCCAGACGGGCAACCGGGAGTAGCGTGGGAGGCGGGGCCAACTCTGGCGCCGCCCCCCTCACTATTCGCCCTGGCCCCGCCTCCCACGCAGCGTGGGTGGCGGGGCCAGGGCACGCTGGGCGGGGCCAGGGCACCGGTGGCGGGGGCGCTTTTCAGCACCCCCGCTTCACATCAAAAAATATCTCTGGCCGGCCCTGATTATGACCAATGATCTTTCAGTGTCATTACTCTTTGTTAAAAGACATATAGCCAGACCTTCAACAAATCCTACAGTTGCTCACAGATTACATTTCAACACTTAAAATAATGAAACAAATGCATAAAGCAAACAATCAAAAATTAAAAAAAGAGAAAAAACAAAACAACATGAGTTTTTTTATTAAAATAATAATAATAATAATAATAATAATAATAATAATAATAATAATAAACTTTATTTATACCCCGCCACCATCTCCCCAATGGGGACTCGGGGCGGCTTACATGGGGCCATGCCCAGAACAATACAATATAACAAAATATAATAGAACAACAAATCATAGCACATTAAACAACACAATAAAAGAAAATATACACTACATTAAACAAGATCAAAAGAACAATAAAACCAAGGGCGGGCCACATGAACACTAGATTAAAACTCGAGGTAAGAAAGGAAGTAGGAGTAAAAACCACAGAGGACAGGGTCATAAAGTGGCGGTGCAATCTGGAGGACAAATATTGAAAGAGAGTAGCAAAAGGGATATATGTAGTGATTACTCTCCAAAGGCACAACGGAAGAGCCATGTTTTCAGGTCTTTCTTAAAGGCTGCTAATGTGGGGGCTTGCCTAATCTCACCGGGCAGTGAGTTCCACAATCGGGGGGCCACAGCAGAGAAGGCCCTCTCCCTTGTTCCCACAAGGCGGGCCTGAGATATTGGCAGTGGAGACAGGAGAGCCTCCCCTGACGATCGAAGGGATTGGGCAGGTTTATGATAGGAGATACGGTCACGAAGGTAGGTGGGTCCCAAACCGTTTAGGGCTTTATAGGTGATGGTCTGCACCTTGAATTGGGACCGGAAAATAAATGGCAGCCAATGGAGCTCCTTGAAAAAGGGAGTGGATCTCTCCCTGTAACTCGCCCCAGTTATTAGTCTGGCCGCCGAACGCTGGACCAATTGTAATTTCTGGGCCGTCTTCAAGGGAAGCCCCACGTAGAGCGCATTGTAGTAGTCCAGTCTAGAGGTAACTAAGGCATGGACCACTGTGGTCAAGTCAGACTTCACGAGGTATGGTCGCAGTTGGCGCACGAGTTTTAGTTGTGCGAAAGCCCTCCCGGCCACCGCCGACACCTGTGCCTCAAGCGTCAACACTGAGTCCAGGAGGACCCCCAAACTGCGGACCTGTGATTTCAGGGGGAGTGCAACCCCGTCCAGCACAGGTTGCCACCCGATACCTCGATCAGACGAGCGACTGACCAGGAAGGCCTCTGTCTTGTCAGGATTGATCCTCAGCTTGTTCCTCCTCATCCAGTCCGCCACAGCGGCCAGGCACTGGTTCAGCATCCGAGGGGCTTCCTTGGATTCAGATGGAAACGGTTCTCAGTACACTTAAAGAGTTACAGAAAACAATAAAAAGGGCTTGGTTTAGTATTCCAAAAAACAATAAAACAGTGTAGGGTGCTCCATGGAGCCCTAAGGATGATTTCAGGCTTTTGGGAGGTTTATTTGAAGAAACTTGTCCTGAAAATTTTTGGTTTTGCTACTATCATACATTGAATCCAAATTAGAAGTGATGGTAACATGACCCATATATTTCACTTCTATTTGACTCAGGCACATGGAAAAATAGACAATATGCAGTAGTGTGATGTCATGTGGAGAAGAAACAGAGAGGAGAGAGTGTTAATCCTTCACTATTCCCCACTCCAGCTACTGTTTTTCTTTTGGCAGGATTTTCTTCTAGGGATATACAACAAACATACTCACATTTCAAAACTCAGTATAAATGACAGATCAGCTCCATTTTGTATTTTGTACTAACATGTACCTATTGTTTAGAGTCAGAGTGGAACTTCATTTGGTTTTGTTTGCAGTTTTGGGCATTTAAAATCATAGGAAAAATCAATACACACACACACACACACACACACACACATCACATATTTATTGTTTAACATATCTTGATGAGCTTTCTTGGCATAGTAGCTCATTCTAAGGAAAGTTGCCTGCTGAATATTGTACAAAAGAAAGGGTTTTGTTAAACAAATAATCTTTAAGTTCCTTTTTCTTCCTTCCTTCCTCTGTCTTGGACACCACCTACCTTTTTTGTGGGTAAATTGTGTGAACATGACATGTAATGTAAAAGTACTGAGTGCACTGCAAAATTTGAGAAATGTATGATGACTGAAAAATAGTGTTCTGGGCTATGGCACCAGAATGAAGACCTGAATATTATATCTTTGTTGTTTGTCTGACTTTGCTCTCTCTATACCAGTGGTTCTCAACCTGGGGTCCTCAAGATGTTTTTGGCCTTCAACTCCCAGAAATCCCAACAGCTGCTAACCTGGCTGGGATTTCTGGGAGTTGTAGGCCAAAAACATCTGGGGACCCCAGGTTGAGAACTACTGCTCTATATTTTTTCTGGAAAAATGGGCTTTGTTGAGCTCCTGTTTCAAACTTGATGGAGTGAGTGATTTAAATCTGAAATAAATTTGAAATACACACATGACACAGAAATAAAATAAAATCAGTTTCACAAGGTGCTAGGCACTCCTACTCCCTTTTTCATACAACTACAAATAACAAAGATTGTTTTTGTGTCAGGAGCAACTGGAGTTGCTTCTGGAGTGAGAGAATTGGCCGTCTGCAAGGACGTTGCCCAGGGGACGCTCGGATGTTTTGATGTTTTACCATCCTTGTGGGAGGCTTCTCTCATGTCCCCGCATGGAGCTGGAGCTGATAGAGGGAGCTCATCCACACTCTCCCCAGGTGGGATTCGAACCTGGCAGCTTTCAGGTCAGCAACCCAACCTGCAAGTCACTTAGTCCACTACGCCATCTGGGGGCTCCTATAACAAAGATTAAAGGCAACTTTCCACAAAGGCGGCTGGATAGCATCTTCCACTGCACCCGAGGGTACCTGACTGGGCCAGGTTAGTCAATCTGGACATACATAAATCTGTCTCCCAATTCTTGCCTCCTCTCTCTACCAATCAAAGTGAAAACTGTCCAGTCTCTCTTAGATAATAGCACTTAAAATTTTTTTGAGAGCCTTTGAGAGGACATGGAAATTACGTCTTTTCAATTGGTGATAAAGAGCCAGAAAATTTGGAGGAAGTGCAGCAGAAGGTAGAAAAAACGTATTGTACACTGGCTAGGGCAATTTCATTACTAAGATAAATTCAATTTATTTAGGAAGAATAATGCACTATAGTCCAAGTCTGCTCAAGCAAAGCAATAGAAAAATGGGTTAGGAAATGCAGGTCCAGTCTCAGATGGGTTCTTTCCAATGGCCTAAACCAATACTCAAATTAGACAACAAGAAGATGTAGGTATAGGTGTGCCATGCCAGGAATAGGAGAGAATTTAGTTTCAGTTCCTTAAAAAAAAAAACAACAACCAAATTTGTAAATGCCTTTATTTTTGTGATGGAAAGAAATTGAGATTTTTAAAAAATCACATGTGTCAGAAATGGTTTTATGAGGGTTGTCTACACCAGCAAAGTAATTTAGCTGCAACTGAGAGTATTATGCCCCACAGTTGCCTTGAATTACATCCCACCCCCTTTAATGCCATACCTACTTGTAATAAATTGTATGGACATTATATTTATGGACACACATTCCCATTACACAAATTCAGATTGGGTTTCTCCTCTGGGCCAACACCCGTTTCTCAGTGAAACCCAGCCATGAATAGAAGAAATGATGAAGGTCCAGATGGGCCCCTTTGCTGTTGAAAGGTAAAATAGACTGTACCATTCCCCTCAGGGCTGCAGAAACACAAACCCTGCCTTCCCTATCAAATATATTTTAGCAAAGCCATGCTTGTGAAGTCACTTGCTCTGATCAGAAGTGAGACATCCAGTCATATGATCATTGGTACTCCATAGGATGGAACCATGGCAGTTAAAGTGGAATTCTAGTGCTCCGTTTGTGTAGTTTTAGACACTGAAGTGAGAGAACGGTGGCATATACATCGATAATCATGTAAGAGGGTCAATTCAGTATTAATGTAAGCTGTCCCCCCCCCCCCTTTGAGATAACATCCTTTAACATCTATATCAGGCATGACCAAACTTCGGTCCTCCAGGTATTTTAAATTTCAACCCCCCCATCCCAATGATAGGAGTTGAAGTCCAAACCATCTGGAGGGCCAAAGTTTGCCCATGCCTGATCTATACCATGAGATGCTGCAACATCGCCTTCTGCATGTTGGGAACAGCAGCAATTATTACATTTTGTCAATAAAGTTGTACATTTGTTTATTTCATTTTTGAAAAATTCATCAATATTCACAAGCTACATATTTAGGATGGACACTTTTAAAAATGGAATGAGAAAGCAAAACTGACTAATTTCCCAATTCCCACTAATATATTTAGCTTCTGATGTTTTTTATGGTCCCTGGAAAATCATATTTTAGCGAAAATTTGGAGAAGTCACAGAGTGTAGTGTGTAAATCAAATTATAGATATTTATATATGGTTTCCCTCATAACTGAAGCATTGCCTGGGGCCCTAACTGAAGAACAGCCATCCTGGGTACTGGTGTGGGTTTTGTAAAGTATACTCTTAAACAATTATATTTCAATTGCCAGAAGCACTTGTTACCAAGCATATTAAGCTTACGGTTTAAAGCAATAAGCCTAGGGAGTATAATATAACCATCTGACATAATACAGCATGTTTGGGCATGTTTTATTTTATACATACACACACATGTTCTTTTTATTTTTGCCCTCAAATTACTTTGGGCTGAGGCCATATGTCTGGTGAACACGAAGCAGAAACTATCAAGATACCTTCCCATGTCAGGCCCCTTCATAGTTTGAAATTTCTCTCTTTCTTTTTTCCCAAGGACATTTAAGAACATAAAATTCATTTCTTTTAAGTTGATGGAGAAGAACCATGTGGGAAAGTAAATCAGTGTTTTAGGTTGGAAACTGGATCCTTCTAAACTTAGGAGGAATGTCATCTTGATGGGCTCTTTTTTGTCCTGGTCAATGTTAAAATATTTTGGTTAACATTTTTCCATAATATTATCAAGAAAAATTCAAAGCACCTCTTTTATAACCACACACATGGTTTTGTTTGGGAGAGATTTTACTATCACATGACAAATTTGAATGTGGCTTAGGGTAGGAAAATACACCAGAAACAATTATGTTAGTATATTTTGTTTTCCTCCAATAATATTTCACACCAGGTGGTTTGCCACCATGATATTGGCATCTGTACCTGCACTTTTCTCTGTGTTGAATTTGCCTGGCTTATGACAAAATAGGTCAGCAAGAAGGCCTCTTCAGTCATATCACTGAGCCAATAGCCATATTAGAAGGAAGTTAGAAAATATGTTTCTGTTGGCTGCCACTGCCAGCAATATGAGTGGAATACTGATTAAAATTATTATACATAAGTAAATAAAAAGAGTTCTCTTCTCTAGTGGGAATCCTGCAGTTAGCAAACAATGCCATATGAATAGAAAATTACACTGAGAATATGTGTGAAGTCTTTTGATTTTTTTGCCGTATCAGGAGTGACTTGAGAAACTATAAATTGCTTCTGGTGTGAGAGAATCTGCAAGAATGTTGTCCAGGGGATGCCTAGATGCTTTTTTAAAATGTTTTTACCATCCTTGTGGGAGGCTTCTCTCATGTTCCCGCATTGAGCTGGAGCTGATAGAGGGAGCTCATCAGTGCTCTCCCCGGGTTGGATTCAATATTTAGTCCTGATATTAGAGTTTTTTTAATGCTAGGAGCCAGGTTTTGTTCATTTTCATGGTTTACAGCAACCCAATAATTATATTAACAATAGTAATTATAAAACTAATATTCATATTCATAATAATAATAGCAATAATAATGACTCTGTGGTGGGAGGTGTCCAGAGAAAGAGGACAACTGAAATAATCATTCCTCTGAGAAGCATCTTAAAGTGCTGGGTCTGTTTACCTGCAGAAGAGAAGCTTGAAAGGAGACATGAGAACCATGTAGAAATACCCCCCTCTGCTCTCCCTTCTGAGAGCAGTCCCTTACAGCAATAATAGTACAGCCCTTTTTTTCTCTCTCACCGTTCACACTCTCTCTTCTGAGGGGGAAAGGGGGCGAGGTTGCCAGCCACAAGTCCTGCCCACCACAGCAACATTTTGAGAAAGTGGGGTAAGGCTTCAGGCGCAGCTGCGAGGTCCTCTTTGTCATGCAGTTTTCAGTTGGGGGGGGGGGAGGTGCCTCTGTGCATGCGTGGTAAGCGATTGTGGGTTTTTGGCGGTTTTGTTATTTGGGCTTTATTTTTCTATGTTTATTTGATTGAAAAACATAGATTGGCTGACTGTCTTTTGTGGCCAAATTTGGTGTGATTTGGTCCAGTGGTTTTGTTGTTTACTCCATGGGAAAAAGGCACATTACATTTTTATATATATAGATAGTGCAAAGGTGTTGTTGGTACTTGAGGTATCCTGTTGAAAAATGTCTAGAATTGCCTTACTCTATATGAACTAATTCTTTATGAACTAAAATGATAAAATTACACTCTTTCTCAGACTGACTCCTATTCTGGAATACTGGGATATAATCAAAGAGCATTTTCTTCCCTGAAGTCCTGGTTTTGACGCAGGACACATTATTAGCCTGCTCTTCTTTGGATTTTGTTGTTCCAACTCGAAATGCAACATCTCCTTGCTCCCTCTTCTCTCTTCTCACTTTATTCTATTTGTTATTATCTGCCTTGAAGTTGCTTTTAGCTTATTTGTGACTCTATCACAGGGTTTTCTTAGCAACATTTGTTGAAGGGAGGTTGCCTTTGCCTCCCTCCAAGGCTGAGAGAGTGTGACTTATCCAAGATCACCCAGTGGGTTGCCATGGCTGAGTGGGGATTCCCTCTTACCCCCAGATGCTCTACCTCCAACCCCACTAAAATGTGAATTTAGTACTCTGTAATATCCCCAATGAAAACCTAAATCTTGAAAATTCCTTCAGGATTTGCTTATTTGAGTTAAAATCTCCATATATTGGGTGGTATTAGTTTTTTGGACAAAAAGAAAAGTAAAACCTTCACACAGGATAGAAACAACTGGATCTCAAGTGAAGTTATTTTTCTATTGATAATGAAGTTGAAATTGGATTACTTATGTTTTATTGCCCTTTGTCCCTGGTCCACATATGGCCAAAAAGGAGAGTGGCTTCCACTGAAATCCCTCATTGACATCTTAACTGATCACAGAGTAACACCTGAAACAACATGTAAACATGTGACTCTCTAACAGTGTCATCTTGGTATATTCTTCAGACAGGAGAAGTCAAATGGCTCCGGAGTTTTTTTGCCTGTCATAGATGTGGGCAAAACGTCAGGAGAGAATGCTTCTGGAACATGCCCATACAGCCCAGAAAATTCACAGCAACCCAGTGTCATCTTTCTTCTCCAGTATGATTTTAAACATCTTTGGTGAAAGAACCAGTGAAGTTTCTAAAGCTTGTATTATATATTTTATGTTTGGGGTTGGCTTAATAAAGCAATTTTTTGCCTTGTGGATTTTGTTGTGTTTTTGCTGCCAAAATCCCCACCCCTGAATCTGCTTCACGAATTAAGGATGACTCATAATGCAATCCTGAAACCTTTCATAAAATGGACAATAAGCTTAAAGAATTCACTGCCAAAAGGTGTGCTGATGTCAGAACTTACAAAAATTACTAGTCATGCTATTTGGGGAAATAGTTCTAGGAAGCTAATCCACAAAGAAATTTGCAAGTGGTAGCTGATGGCAACTAGTTTAGATGGCTTTAAGAATAGCTATTAGTCATAATAGGTAAATGGAACCTTCTTGTTCAGGATCAATATATCCATTAACTCATGATGCTAAAGCTTAACGAGAGAAAAATCATCACATTTATTTTTACTGGGGCTTTGGCCTTAAGATGGCAGGACAGTCCAGTAATTCACGCTCATTGAAACGGACACACAGACTTGTGCGCATTCTACTTATTTTCATGAGCAGGCCAAGATTGGATAGCCTATATACATATATTTTTCCTTTTGATGCCTACAGTGACGAAATTTCAGTCTCTTTGATGTCTTATAAATGTTGCTTCACTTCCCATACCAAATAATTGCATCAAGACACTCTTTTTCATAGCACAAAGCTAGAACCTTTATTTGAATAGCAACATTTGTGAATTGGATTTGATGTATTTTTATTCATTGTAATTTGCCTCGGGTGGCAACTGTTCTGGATAACTACTACCCCCACCTCTTTGATTTTGACTGGGGTAACTCAGCTTTGAATGATATCAATCCATACTGAAATTTTCAAGAAGCTGCCACTGGAACAGATGAAGGCAGAGGTTAAAATGCTGGATGGTCAGGGGAGGCAACTGAAATCAGCAGCATGGATACCTGAAAAGAAAATAGGAACATCACCTGTTCAGACAGGTGTAGGATAAATTTTCAGTTAAGTCTGTGAGAGCAGATCCAAGAGGCTCTTATGCTGGACTTTGCTTTATTTGATGCCTCGTTAGAAAAATGCTGAGGAACACACATTTTCACAATTCAGATTATGTTTATTGCACTCTATTGGTTCAATAGCATTTTTCTAAAATAGGAATTGCACAGGAATTGACTGCCTGTCACTACTTGCTGCTTTAAAAAGGCCTTTTCTGGACTGAAAAAGATCAAACACATAGCAAAATTACCCAATTTCCACCCCAAAAAGCCTTGGGAACATTTTAGAAAGCATGTTTAACAATTGCAGGAGGATACAGTGTGATAGGTTGCAGTCCTACAAAAGGGACTAGTGCTGCCCTTTATCATTCCAGTTTCCCATCCGGAGGTAGAAGAGTGTGGAAGAAACATATACAGACAAACAGTTGTCCATGTTCTGGTTCCATCTTAACTAGATGAAGCTATGAGACGGTACAGAACATGCTTGAGCTCTATTTCTTTGAGCTATGGGTGTTCTAAGAGTGCAAACATTTAGTCCAAGTTTTTATTTCCTTTGAATGAGGTCACTGGATTGTATTTGAATTTATAGTTCATATTTGCATTTATTTACAAATAGAGCATACGTGAATATTTCACAACTTAATACCCAAGGGCAACATTCTCAGGCATTTGCTAAAAGGCCAAAGTTCTGCTAAGGTCACATTGGTAACTTTTATTTTTTTATTTCCTCCCCCCCCTCTTTTTTTTTTTTTTTTATAAATAGCACCATTCTAACTACAGGTCTGTGTCAAATTTGCCATTCATTAGTAAAACCTTAGAATGGGTGGTGGCCAAACAACTCCAAAGATTCCTGGATGAAGTTGATTATCTAGATCCATTTCAATTGGGCTTCAGGCCGGGGTATGGGACAGAGACTGCTTTGGTTGCCTTGGTGAATGATCTATGTGGAGATCTAGACGGGATGACCTTGCTAGTTCTCCTGGACCTCTCAGCAGTGTTCGATACCATAGACCATGGTATCCTTCTGGAGCAACTTGCAGGGGTAGGACTGGGAGGCACTGTTCTACAGTGGTTCTGGTCCTTTCTCGTGGGCAGTACCCAAAAGGTGGTTCTGGGGGAGTCCTGATCAGCCCAATGGGCCCTGGACTGTGGGGTCTTGCAGGGCTCATCTTTATCTCCAATGTTGTTAAACATGTACATGAAATTGCTGGGAGAGATCACCCAGTTTTGAAGTTCGGTGTCATCTGTATGCGAATGATGCTCAACGCTACTACTCCTTTTCACCTGATGCCAATGGACTGGATGAAGATAAACAAATGGAAACTCAATCCAGGTATGACGGAAGTACTACTGGTCCCATGTGAGAGGGATCCAACAATACAGTGGCAACTTGAGCAGGACAGGGTTATACTCCCTCTGGGGGTTGATCCTGAACACCATCTTAAATCTGGAAGTCCAGGTGGCGGTGGTGACTGGGACTGCCTTTGTACAGTTAAAATTTGTGCGCCAACTGCAACCATTCCTGGAGAAATCAGACCTGGCCACCATGGTACATGCACTGGTTACATCCTGTTTGGACTACTGTAATGCACTCTATGTGGGTCTGCCCTTGAAAAGTGTTTGGAAACTCCAATTCGTACAGAGGAAGGCAGCCAGGCTTCTACTAGGAGCTGATCTCAGAGAACATACAAACCTTCTACTGAGACAGCTCCACTGGCTGCCAATTTGTTTCCGGCCCCAATTCAAAGTGGTTTTATTCTATAAAGCCCTACACAGCTTCAGTCCAGGCTACGTGAGACACCATGACCTCTTGTACAAACCTGGCAGACAGCTACGGTCCAGTGGGGAGACCTTGGCATTGACCCTGTCACCTTCTGGCGCGCATTTTAAGAGGACCCTGGGGGGGGGGTAATATTCAGGGGCAGCCCTTATGCTATGGAACACACTGCCTGAAGGTTTAAGATTGGCCCCTTCTTTAATGGCATTCTGGAAGGGTGTGAAGACGTTCCTTTTCGAGAAAGTGTTTTATTAAGCCAAACAAGTAATAGTGGAATCTTTGGATTTTTATCTTGTTTATAATGTTCACATGGCTTTAATTGTGTTTGCTGTTTCAAATATTTGTGTTTTAATGGGTTGTTTTAACTTCTGCATTGTATGTTTTTATTCTGTTGCAATCTTGGGTCTGTGATCAGAAAGGTGGGATAGACATTTTTCAAATAAATAATAAATTAGCAGGACAAATGCAGATTTGTCTGTAATCTCTGCTTGAGGCTGTGACTTTTAAACACTCCATGATTTACCTGGGCTACTGACACGAGAATCAGCCAGAAATGCTACACCTCAGATATTGTTTGCAGTTGGAATCACTCAGAAGTGCTATTCTTGACATGGTTTGCAATATGTATATTTTTGCTGGCAGTGATGCTGTAAACCTTAATTCTGGATCCTTAAGTTGTACCTTCTACTTAGCCTAAGCTGCTCTACTTTGCATTTAGGAAACTAAGCCTAAAGAATATACTAACAACTGTCATTGTTTTCTTTGTTAGAGAGATGGTCTTGGGAACTGTAACCAGATGTCTTTACTGCCAAGGAAAACCTTCTGTTTCTCACCATCTAACATGTTGCCTACCAAGTTGAAACCTACAGACTATAAGTGAGTTGGGAAGACTTGTATTGTGTAGTTTAGGGTACGTGCAGTTAGGATAAGTGCTGTGTAACTTGAGCTTAGACTATAAAAAGTGCTCTCTGACAATAAAATGGTTCTGCCCTACTTTTTTGCTGTGCAGCAGAAGATGTGTTTTTTCCCCCTTCTTTCTGACAGATTTTCTCAGCTTCATATCTCTTCGAAGAGATCCAACAAATAAATCCCAGCCCCCGCCCCAATAAAGTATTCCACCAATCGCCTTCTGCTTCTTTTTTTTTTTTTGCCTCACGACAATGCAGATCTGTGCATATCAGAGTGGATTTAACCCTGCCCCTCAGTCTCCAGGGCAAGTGGAGTTGAAGTCCCTGATACCAGCCTTGACAGCAGCCTGCTGAGCATGGTGTGAGGGTTGTGGGATCAGGGCAAGGTGCCCATTTCACCCAGCATGAAGAAAACCTGCTCAATCACACTGTGTAAGCAAAGTGTATAGGCCACCCCACAGTCTTGAGAATAAACAGCAGTGATGGTCCATGTAGGAATCTTTTGAGGAACAGGTTGTCAGCAATAATCCTAGTAATTTGGCAAAATATAGCATCCATGGGTGCTATCACATGTCAACGACTGGTACTTCATCTGAAAGTGGGTAGAGAGAACACCATCTGATGAGAAACCCACCCCTCCTTTCTTTCTATTTTGCTGACCACATCTTCCATTCGCTGTGTCCCAAACCTAACTGGAACACCAGCATTATTCTATGCTGCCACCTCCTTCCTCCATCACTTACTTTTCAGTTGTCTTCCATCAAAGCCAGTGGCTTCTCCCCACACTGACACTGCTGATACCAATTCTATTTTGCCTGTAATCCCTTTGCCTGTAATGAAACTTTCCTTTTATCTCCAAAATTTCTAACACTGCAGAGAGTGAGTCACTGGAAACCATTCAGACCCAGAAATTGTATGTGTTGTGTTCTTATTTTTGAGAAGTTTGTTCTCCCCTTTTGAGTGATTTAGCTGTAGTCTAAACATTCAACTGACATTTTAAGTTACTGAAATGCTAGAAATTTCAAAAAGAAGGAAAAAAATTGGGGGCAATTTTTATAGGGGGGGGGGGGGCGCAATATCTCCATTTTGCTCTATTGTACTTGCACCATAACTGAGAGTTCAAACTGGGAGGGCTGCCAAGTCCCCTAACAAGTCTATTGCTAGTCCTGTTAACATTTCAACATATGCTGCCTCTTCTAAAATTCTAAGTAAACCACCATTGCTATCATATGACTGCAGGGGCCAACTTAAATCTTTGTATGATTCTTTCAGCCCTATTTACAAAACCACAGGTTTGTCTTTTTTGTGTCTGGTATATACACAGGTCTAATGTGGCATTTCCCTTATCTAGTGTGAAGGAAAATGAAAATACGTTAAGTTGTTTGTTTCCACCACCTATGCTTTCTTAGGTTATCTTCATTCTTAGAGAGGCCTATCATCTGAATGTTATAGGCTACCAAAAATCCTGTTGGATTTGAGGTATTGCTTCAGGATACCCTGATACTATGGTATATTGATAGCTCTTGTTCATAGAACTTTGTAGAAATCCTTAATATACATTTCAGTGACCAAATATTCATCTGTGTTTGAAAATACAGAACTAATGCACATTTTTTATATTTTTTCTGGAGTTGACAGTTTTCTATGATTTTAAAAAAGTATGATATTATTTATCACAAAAGCAATGGGACTCCCATTTCACAAGAAGGCCACTCGGGAGAATCAGACAGAGAGACATTTCCTCTCTACATGTTTTTCGAGTTGTAGGCATGCAATTTCCCCATCCATCCTGCTCTGGAAAAGGTGTTTTACATTTTAAAAAACAATCATTATAAATAAGTGAATATGAAAGACTGCAATGATTAATAATAATAATTTTATTTTTATACCCCGCCCCATCTCCCCGAAGGGACTCGGGGCGGCTTACATGGGGCCAAGCCCAGACATCAGACAATATAAAAACATAGCAATAAAACAAGTCAATCAACAATAAAACAAATCATAAAACAAATGAGGTCACATACAATAAATATACTGATAAAATACTGGGTTGGCTCCAAAAAGAACTGGGCCAAAAGTGCAAATAGTGTCAGTACTATCAGGGAAAAGTAGATACCAGAGCTATCGTTCCCATTAAAATGCTGATTTTGCAACTGTTTCTGAGTTGATCAATACGATCTAGATTTTCCTGAAGTTTACAAATTTGTTACAAAAATATTGCCTTGATGTAATAACTTAGGGAAAAATGGGATCTTTTGTGGATTCGATTAACATATTTGTTATCTCTATGAATATCTATGGTTTTCAGTGCAACTCTATGGTCAACTTCTAGTTGGAGAATGTTGATATTTCTAGAGAGGTGCTCTCTCTGGTAAAGAAAATAGGAAATTTTAACTTATATTATCATTTCAGGGGATCCTATGTCCTTAACTCCAGCAAATGTGGAGGACTGACCATACTTCATAACTTAACGGATTTTAACATTACCTTATATGGTCTTATATGGTTCTTTGTTGTTGCTATTTGCCATCAAGCTATTTTTAATGTATACCAGACCTCGAGCCTCACCATCAATAGCCTTGCTGTCAAAGCTAATGTGGTCTCCTTTTCCTGTTGTTACGCACTTAATCAAGCAGTATCATCTTTCTAAGATTATGTTATTTCATTATGTGTCCAAACTACAATAGCCTGAGGTTTAGTTGTTTATGATAGTTAGTTTAGCCATTAGTGAAAATTCAGGCTTGATTTTCTTCTAGATTGTTTCATTTGTCTTTTTGGCAGTTCAGGGTATCTATAATTTTTTCCTCCAGCACATTTCAAATGAGTTGATTTTTCCCTGGCCAATTTTTTATACTCTCCAGCCTTCCAGGTTATACACTGAGATTAGAAATAGCAAAGTGTGGGTGAGCCTAAATTTGGTTTCATTGATACATCTTCACATCTGAGAATTCTGTTTCTTCCTAGCTGCACTTCCAAAGACCCATCTACACTACCATATAATGCAGTTTCAAACTGGCAGTATAGATGGGTCCCCAAGCTTAAGTCTTCTTATTTCTTGACTATAGCTTCCATTTTGGTTAATGATTGAACCACGATATGCACATATATATTATTAAGTTTTTTAAATTTTAGGTATATATGGTTTTTCTAGCACTTCTTTTTGTTCTGTAATCTGCCTTAAATCCCTTTTAGTATAAAGATGAGACATAAATTGACTATTTTGATGTCTTTACCATCCACTTTATAGTGAGAGAAATATTTTGCAGTTTTTATTTTAGTGTTTCTTAATAACTCTGGTTTTGTCTTCTCCTGCTAAAAGTTCCATAAATAGTCATTCTGAGGCTATACTATTTTCTGATAGCAATATGGTGCTATCTACATATCTTAAACTGCTGTTGTTCTTTCTTCCAGTTTCCACCACTGTCTATTCCCATTTTTGTATATGTTCTATGTAAAAATTAAACATACAGGGTATTAAAGTGCACCCTTTTCTGACACAATTGTCATCTGAAAACCATAGTTTTTCCTATTTTTTCTTGATAATGGCCTGTTGTCCAGATTATAGGTTAGGTATCAGGACAAACGTGGCTCTCTCATTTCTTTTAGTGTTTTCATGCTTTACAGAAAGGCTTTGTTAAAGTCTATAAAACACAGGCTACATTTTTTTGGTGTGCTCCATTAGCCACTATATGTTTGCAGTATGATCTCTGGTGCTTCTTCTTCTTCTGAATCCAGATTGGATATTTGACATGCATAAACTAGAACATTTATGTAGTGTTGTATGTATGTTCTATGACAACTATTAGGCATTTTTTCTACTGGTAATTTTATATTCTTTCTAATATTTCTGATTTCAATTTCCCAATCTAGAGGCCAAAGTCTCCCCTTATATTTGTCGTGGACAATGACACCATACCTGTGTTAGTCACCAAATTGATATACTTGTCAAGTTACTGTGATTGCTGAATGAATCTTAAGAAACACTATTAAATACCATTACTATGCTGGCAACTTCTGCATTTCTATTATAGTTAATATCCCCCCTTGTGTACCATTGTTTGCCTATTTGGAACTGCTTTTATTGCTGCAGCATGATGACATGGGCTGCAGGCTATGAAAACTGGCGCCCAATGAGTCTTTTAAAAGTTTTGGCTCTGTTTTAAAATCATAATGACAGTGTTAATGACCTCCTTCTTATACCCTGGAATTCAAATGGCAATTATTTTTAATTTTTGTTTGTAAAGCTTTTGAAGCTTTTGGAACATGACCATACAGCCCGAAAGACTCACAGCAACCCAATTGGTCATTAGGTTGAAAAACAGCAGCAGTTCTCTTTTAATACGAGTGTAAACCTTTTATATTTAGCATATATTTAGGACCTAAACACGAGAGGTGCACAATTCGGCCAAAAGGCATGCCGTCTCGGGGGTCCATTTTCGGTTCACCACTCATTCTGTTTACCATGAAGTTACCCAAATTGGGAGGAGTATTGCTATTTTTCATTTGGCAAAGGTTCGGCCCATTGGCTACAATGGAAAACTTTAAAGGCTCAATCCTCAAGTCATTTTAAGGTCTCTCTGCATGAAACCTAACTCAGTTTTAGATCTCATGCTGTAATCCACCTTGAGCCGTGAGGAGAGGCAAATAAGAAATAAAATCCTTATTATTATTCAACTAATTGAAGAAGTGCAGAACTCTATTTTAACTACCTACTTTACCGGTTTGCCAGATTCTAGGCTGCCTAATAAAGCCAGGGTCTATTCACATTACACAATTATAGCGTGACGATTCCACTTTAAGTGCCATCGTTCCACCCTATGGAATCCTGTTGTGGACAGGCACAACAACCTCTCTGGCTGAGAATCCAAAATCCTCCCTCCCTAAACTGCCAATTCTAGCATTCCATGGGTTGGAACCATGACAATTAACGTGGAATCAGAGCGCTATAAGTGTGCAGTGTGTACACCAGGCAAGGGCAAACTTGGGCCGTCCGGGTGTTTTGGACTTCAACTCCCACAATTCCTAACAGCCTACCGGCTATAAGGAATTGTGGGAGTTGAAGTCCAAAACACCCAGACGGCCCAAGTTTGCCCATGCTGGGACAAACCCCAGACATTGCTCAGGGCTTCTTCACTATGGCCGGTAGTAGCACAGGACCAACGCTGAGGCTGGGAGAAAGAAAAAGGCCTACCAATAGCCCCATCCGATATGGCTGCTCCGTATCCTGCATCCTCCTCCTCCTCCCGTCCCTCCCTCCTTCGCAACCACATCCGACTCCGAACCCAACGTCGACAAGACAGGACCGAAGGCGAGGGGGGGGGAGGGAGCCGGCGCATGCGCCGTTGCCCGCTCTTTATCGCCGTTGCCCGCTCGGGTCTGTGAAGCTAACGTTCCGCCCGCCTGGAGATTTCACGCGGCGTCTCTCTCATTGGTTGCCCTCCTAAAAAAAAAAAGCCAGCCAAGAGCGCGCTTTAGGCCACGCCCTCCTTAATGGGTTTCCTTTGGACTTCCACTCTTGAGGGCCAATAACACCTCTCCTCTCTCTCTGGCGCCCGCCCGCCCACCGCCGTTCCTTGAAGGTTCCTCAGCTCCCCCTTCCTTTGCAACGGCGCGCGAGCGGGCGCGTGCGGGAGCGTGCGTGTGCGCGCGCGCTCCGTTTCTAACTCCCCCTCCCTTCTCTCCCTCGTTCCTTTCCTCGCTCTTCCCTCCCTCCCTCCCTCTCTCTGTGTTCTGTCTGTCAGGAGGGTCGCTTTCTCTCTCCAGTCTCGTCAGAGGCTGAGCTCCCGCTAAACGGCGAGCGGGGTTCCTGTTTCCGTGTCTTTCCATCGCTTTCCCCCTCCTCCTTCCCTTCCCTTCCTTTTCCCCCATCTCTTCCTCCCTCAGACAGAGAGAGAGAGAGAGACGAAGAAAGGCAGAGGTGACCAACCGACGAGAGCACAGCCCGCTGGCGGGCAACGAAGGCTCGGGTAAGACGATGCGTCTGAATGTGGAGAGAGAGAGAGAGAGAGGGTCCTGTGAAGAGGGGACTTGAGAGGATGATGCGCTTTGCCCTCTTCCTCCTCGCTTCATCCTTCGCCAGCGGCCTGTGAGGAAGCCAGAGGACCGTCCTCCCTTCCTTCCTGCTTCCCTTCCTCCCTCAGAAGAGAACTGCGGGCTGTGTCATCCTGGTTCGGGCCTGGAAGCACCGTTGCTATGTCGAGCCGGGGAATGGGAGGAGGGCCGGGGGAGAGGGAGGAAGGAACGAAGGAGGGCAGGGAAGCTACAGCAGCAGGGAGGCTGATGCAGGGAGGACACAAGGCAGTCATGGGCCCCGGCACAGAACAGCCCGCGATGCCGGTCTGGAGAGACTGTTGGCATTGCCATTGCCATCTGGGGGAGGAAGGAAGGGAGGGGGTCAGCTCTGCAGGAAGCGTGCGTCAAGAAAGAGCTGTGGGAGTGACTTTCGCACTTCCCCTCCCCCCCTTCCCCCTCCCCCTTCTTCCCTCCCCCGCCCCAGATTTAAACTTTTGCCGCTTAAGACAGGAAGTGAACCGGATGGCGAGTTCGATGGGTACCTGTTTTGCAAGGATGCCACCCTGGGCGGTCATGACGCGGTGGCATGCCTTTCGATGGAGAGCAGTGAGTGGCTCATTTGGTCTCCCCCCGGCTTGGCTTGGTCTGAGATTCCTTGCTGGCAGGAATCTCACGAGTGAAACCCAAAATAAGAGAAAGACTTCACCTTGGTGAAGTGTCTAAGCTGTATTCTCTCCATGCTTTGAGTCGCTATCATCACCAGTACAGCAATAACTGATGGTTCCCATGTCAGTTGTGGCTAAATTTAACGGAGAATCATAGAATCCTAGAGTTGGAAAAGACCTCATGGACTATCCAGTCCAACCCTCTGCCAAGAAGCAGGAAAATCGCATTCAAAGCACCCCGACAGATGGCCAGCTAGCCTCTGTTTAAAAGCCTCCACCACACTCCCGGACAAAGAGTTCCACTGCTGAATAGGTCTCACAGTTAGGAAGTCCTTCCTCATGTTCAGGTGGAATTTCTTTTCCTGTAGTTTGAAGCCATTATTCTGCGTCCTAGTCTTCAGGGCAGCAGAAAACAAGCTTGCTCCCTTCTCCTTATGACTGCCCCTCACATATTTATACATGGCTATCATATCTCCTCTCAGCCTTCTCTTCTGCATACATGTATTGTCAAATTGCTCCATTAGGGTGCATCTACGCTGTAGAATTATTTGGCTCGACACCACTTTAATAGCTCGATGCTATTGAATCAGGAGGGTTTCACAGATTTATTTATTTATTTTTATTTATTTATTTACCGTTGGTTGGAGAGCGTGGTGCATTTGGTCACTCACCTAGGGCTTGGTTTGGCTCTTGGGGTGCATATGTGCTGTCAAGCTAATGCAGTTTGACACTACTTTAACTGACAGGACTCAATGCTGTGGAATCCTGGAATTCGTACAATAGGGTCGTAATTCACAAGCATTCTTTGGTAGAGAAGGTTTAAAGCAGTGGTTCCCAACCTTTTTTTGACCAGGGACCACTCTCCAATATTAGTACCAAAAAGGTTACGAATCAGTTTTTGGTCAACTTTATACTCGATTTGTTTATTTGGGGTGCTGATTCAGAAAATTCCATTGGAATAGACCACATCAGTTTAGTTTCTGATACAGAACATATGCCATTCAGTAGTAGTCATCTGCTCGCCGACAGAAAACCATATTTAATAATTTAGAGCTGATGTGGTCTATCCAGTGCAATTTTCTGAATCAGCACCCCAAGTAACCCCAGGAACAGGCCTAAAAACAAAGATACCAAGGCATCCTCACTTCCAGGTGCCACATTGAATGGCTCCACTCAGGGGTAGGGAGGAGGAGGAGAAGCAGCAGTCAGGAGGCTTGTTGCACCTTTCATGGGCAGAGTTTCGCGAGACCAGTTGCTCTCGTTGCAATGGTGTAGTAACAGTGAGGAAGCGGACCATATTTTAGTTCTTGGGGACCACTGGTAGTGGTCCACAGATCACAGGTTGGGAACCACTGGTTTAAAGGCTTTGTAAAACTACAGCTCTCATGATTCCATAGCCTTGAGCCATGGCAGTCAAAGTCTTGTCAGACTATAGTGTCGATGTACTCTTGTTAATATATAGAATTTGTCTACTTGCTAACTAAGGTCTCATAGACACTGTAGAATTAAGGCAGATTGACACTGCTTTAATTGTCATGGTTCAATGCTATGGAATCGCGAGGGCTATAGTTTTAGAAGGCCTTGAATCTTCTTTGCCAAGAGTGTTGGTGTCTCACTAGTTACAACTGCCTGGATTCTCTTCATCTTCCAAATTATTTGGAAGATATGTCAGTATAGACAGGTAGAGGATATAGACAGCCAAACTTCTGCTTTTTCTATTTTGGTTGCCTATGAATATACAAGCAGAGTTCATGGATAGACAGTTGTCTGCATTTTCTGTCCTGGTAACTTGTAGATGAAACATCACTTCTGAAGTGGCTATAATTTTGTACAGTTTTCACAATTTGTTTTAAGTCTGCAAATATTTACATGTATCCTGAACTTGACTATTCACAGTTTAACTTCTGGGAGTGGCACTTTAGCAGCATTATTGACAGTAATGAAACAGAAGGTATGTTTGCTTATCAGATTCTAGGCTTTAAAAATACTTCTGTGGCTCAAAATTTCTTAGGTGATATAAGACTTGACCTTGGAATGTGATAGATAATTTGTGCTGTTGCTTACCAAGGCCTTTCAGTGTTAAAGCCAATATTACATACAAGTTTCTAGAAAAATATTTCATATTTCAAGCTTTTAGAAATCTTAATAAGCACTTTAAAAACACTTTGTAGAATTACGGAAAAGTAGTAAAAGATGTACTTTAGATTTTGTCATAATTTCCTCAAATCACCATGTAGGAAAAGATTTATTTATTTATTTATTTATTTAATACATTTATACCCCGCCCTTCTCATCCCGAAGGGGACTCAGAGCGGCTTACAAATTAAATTTACATACAGTATTATATTATTAGCATAGCACAATACTGGCAATAAATTACTATATTGTACTATATCAATATATTGTAATATTATTATTAATATTACATGTAATATATAATATGTAATTAACATTATTATATTGTATTATTAGTATTATATTGTATTACAAAATAATATTATTAATATTACATGCATATACAATATATTATAATATATATATATGCCATTCAGTAGTTGTCATCTGCTCGCCGACAGAAAATTAAAGTTTCCCTTTAAAATCAGTTAAGTAGGAATCTGCATGTCATTTCCTATTGTTGCTGGCAAGAGATTTCCTACAGTGGTTTTACAGGGGGAAAAAACTTGGTACAGTCTGGTATAGGATAAAGCTTAGCTTTGAATTATGATTTTTCATTTATTATGCATATTTAAGTGCATTAACTTTGAACTTTCTTGAATTATGTAGATGTGAACTTGCATAAAAACAAATGCATACTGGTAGAACAAAAGGAAAACCTGCTTTCAGTATAATGTTATATATATATCTGCTAAGAAATTAGTTTAATAGTAAATCTGTGTAAGATTGCAGCCCTAGATTGTATTTTATGAGTACTGTACTTCATTGTCAGACTTAATTGCACAGATATATTTTCTATATGCTTTTTACTTTAATAAATTTATTTTTGAAATGGCCAAGCGGCTAAGAAAGGCACATGACTACTCAAAACAGAGTTTATTTCAGAATTGAAGTGTCTGTAGGATACTAACAGTGGATAAAAGGAAAAACTTAGTGAAGGGTTCTTATCTGTTTCATACTTTTTATTTTCATAGACTGTTGCTTCAAAGAGGGGACAGGAAATAAAGCATGGATGTGTGAGTGGCTAAAATTAGCCAAATAAGTTTTGTATTTGTAAAAACAGCTTGATTGAAGTAAAAAGCATGGAGTATTTATTAACCTTATCCAATTTCAGTTGGTTATGATGGTTTTCAGGCTACAGATTAGCAGTTTTGTTTATGTACAATAGAACTGAGTAGATGTTTTTTCAGTTTGAAAGCAGTGTTTACGCTTACAACAAACATAAAATGGCTATCAGTACTTTGTTAGATTTGACTGTTTTTAGATATGATTGGCACTAATAACATCTTTAAACTCTATGTTGTCATTTCTGGTGACTAGCTTCATATCATCTGAAGGTTCAAAAGATTATTTAAATCTGTAACTTATTTAGCTGTGTGTTTGTAATGGAAAAAGTAATTACAGTGTTAAGTTGGTCTAGAGGGGGAGCTAGTGCCAAAGCAAAACAAAGGTTTAATAGAATCTTTCAAACCTTACAGGGCTGTATCCAGTTTTTTTGATCAGATTTTGCATCTTGATTTATAAAATAGTTCAGTTTGCAGTACATGGACTTATTATGTCAGTTATAAACACACTTATTAGGGAACAATTCCTGTTGAACACTGTGGGACTTACTTAAGAGTAGACATGCATGGTATTGTACTATTATTTTCACTGATTTTTGTGTAAGGAACACAGAGTCTAATGAATCTGCTTAAAATATTTGAATTAAAAATTAATTTTATATACTGACTTCAAACTACTGCTTTTTTTGTTTTATATTTCTTCAATTTTGGTTTTTGTGTGGGGTTTCCTTTCAGTTTTTCCTGTCCGCTTTTCCTGAAATTATTATTATTTTTTGTAGTGGCTTGTCTCTATCAGTGATTGATTTTATTTGCAGTCTTGCTGTACAATCATCTTGGATACTTCCATGTAATTGTTTTTTGTTTCTTCATGTTACAATTTACTACATGTAGTGTGAGTGCATGGGCCTTAAAATTACCTGTTGACTTATGGCGATTACATTAATTTCATAGGAGTTTTCTTAGGCAAGGAATACTCAGATGTGGGTTTCTTAATTCCTTCATCTGAAATGTACAGCCAGAGCCGGCCCTAGGTATTTTTCAAGTGTAGGCGAACAGAATTTTGGTGCCCCCCCCCTCCCAAAACAATCACTGAAAAATAAAAGCATTGGATAAGCGAAAATGTTGGATAATAAGGAGGGATTAAGGAAAAGCCTATTAAACATCAAATTACATTAAGATTTTACAAATTAAGCACCAAAATATCATGTTTTACAACAAATCAACAGAAAAAGAAGTCTCGACTGCGCCCCCGTATGTTTGGCGCCCGAAGCGACCACTTAATTCGCCTCATTGTTGGACCGGCTCTGTGTACAGCATTGAGTATTCATTGGCTGTCTCCCATCCAATTACTAACCAGGATCTGTTCCATTTAAAGTATTTAGGATCTTTTAATAGAAAGATTTATGAACAAGATTACAGTTCCATACATTGTACTGAACTACAATCCCCCCCCCCCCCCCCACACACACAGGCATTACAAGTAAAGGTGATATTGGCAATACGATAATCTTCTACCATTAGAGGAAAATATTTAGGTTAGGCCCCCATCCACACTGAAAGAGATCTCATATTTCAACAGATTGTTGTTCCTAAAAATGAATATTTTGGGATGAAATTAGTTTTTTCATGAACAAAGGGAATGTTTCAACAAATAACTTTGCCTTTTCAAACAACTGTTTTTCAATCTAAAAACAATAAAAGTTTGGCAAACCTAGTTCCCATACTACAAAGATTGAAGTCCTGTGTGTTCTTACCTGGGAATAAGCCCGTTTGAATTTATTACAGCTTACTTTAGAACACACTTACACATACCGTGTTTCCCCGAAAATAAGACAGTGTCTTATATTAATTTTTGCTCCCAAAGATGCTCTAGGTCTTATTTTCAGGGGATGTCTTATTTTTCCATGAAGAATTCACATTTATTGTCGAACAAAAAAATTGAACATTTTTTTTATATATAGTACAGTGTCATGGGACCGATTCCAAGAGCTGAGTTTGCAAGCTCTTGAATCGGAGCCATAACAATTTACACTCCTCTACAGCTTCAACGGGACACCTGGTAACGGAGCATGGGAAACTCAAGAGGGAAAACCAAAACAATTTTAATGAGGAGTTTGTTTTGTAGCGATGATGTTAACACGTGGTGTGAGTCTGTGGTGATGGTTTTTACGTGTGGTGTGACGTTGAAATGAAGGTAATAAAGAAGATTGCATGTAAACATTATGTCATTCTCGACTTTGCCTAAGTCGAGTGTTCTTCAATAAAGATCCTGTTTGATAGCAGATACCTTTGGTCTGTGTTCATGCCGGTCGTTTGAAGTAAGCGCGACAGTACAGTAGTTGTCATCACAAACCAACATGACCAGACTAACTGTGAACCCTATCAAGAATTTCTTGTTACTAGCATTATTTCCATATACAACACTCTATGGTACATACATTTACCGATCCTGCATGCTATGGCTTTTTTGTTTGGTGGGTGCCGGGCATGCTTCCAAACAAAACCTTTGCTAGGTCTTACTTTCAGGGGAGGCCTTATATTTAGCATTTCAGCAAAACTTCTACTAGGTCTTATTTTCTGGGGATGTCTTATTTTAGGGGAAACAGGGTAGGATTATTCTGCACTATAGCAGTGTCCCAGTTACATTTCACGTATTAGATAATTGCTCTGAACTCTATTCTCTGAAAAAACTTTAGAACAAGGATGAGTAGTGGGTTTGTGGATTACAACGATGTCCTTAAGATTTTCTTCTTTTCTATTGTGCCTATTAGTAGAGTATATGTTGTTATTCCATATCCTTGTCTCAGAATAATGATTCTTCATTTCAGCTGTCCTTCTTCTGACTGGCTTGCAGTCTAGGATTTCACTGTATTTCATTAACCAAGTGAGTTCATAGAGAACTATATTCTGAAGGAACGTGTTAGGCAATGTAGCAGTAGGTGCTAAGGCTCTGTTCAGGCAATAGTTAAGGCAACTATTACAGAAGATTGTGTGTTTTGTGTGTTGATGTTTTGCCTACTTTTCTCATCTTCTTTCTCTTTCCTTTTGTGTTTCCTGCCTCATCTATCAGGATCTAACATTCTGAAATTCAGTGGCTTTTATGATGTATTTTGCTATGTTTCTATAATATAGTTCTCTATAATATTTTCCCAGGGTAGTCTTAAGCAGTTTTGGCTCCTTCGTGCTCTAGGATCCCTGTTCTAAAGTGAAGAGGATGACTTCTTATCAAATACATATGCAGAATAGTAGCTCCCTTGACACACCATGGCTTCATAGCTGTGTGTATGCTTCCATGTGAATTGGAATCTTGTGTAGTCAGAGTCCAGCATTTCAGGCCCCTTCTATACTGCCATATAATCCAGATTATCAAATCAGATAATCTGGATTGTTATATGGCAGTGTAGAAAGGTCCTTATAAGAAGATGTCCATGCTGAATATGTAGCTGTTGGTGGCAGATTCAGGATAGAGAAGGGCACATAATATTGGGGTATGTCCTGTTGCAGAGCTTTTTGTACACGTAGAGACCTTTTATGTGATTTATACAATTAGAAGCAGCATTTTGGAAATAACTGTTGACAGTTTCCAGCTATACTGACCAAGGGGTTTCAGATGTCTTTGTGTAGGCATGTTTGTCATATTGAAGATGACACCAATTTAGGAGAATAGCTAATATCCCAGAATCAGGATTCAAAATGATGTAGAATAATAGAATTTAAGATTCTATGATTCATTAACAGATTCGAGAGCTGGGCCAAAGCTAACACAGCGAATTTCTGCAGAGATATTATATTTAGACAGGGGGGAAAGTCAGATGCACACATCTTGTGGGTGGTATCCGGCTTTGCAATAGTACATTTGAAAAGATTCTAGGAATCTTAAACCACAAGCAAAACATGAGTCAACAGTGCGATGTGGCAAGGGAAAAAAGCTAATGCATTTCTAGGCTGCATCAGCAGATGTATAGTGAGTAGGTCAAGGGAAGGTAGTACCATTCAGTTCTGCCACAGTCAGACCTATTCTGGAATACTGAGTCAATGGAAAAGGTAGAGGATGGCAGTGGGTGAGTCTCTGGAAAGCCCAATGATGCATAGTTTAGGCAGCTGGATATGGATATGGATATGGAGCCTCCGGTGGCCTAGGGGATAAAAGCCTTGCAACTTGAAGGTTGGGTTGCTAACCTGAAGGCTGCCAGGTTCGAATCCCACCCGGGGAGAGCGCGGACGAGCTCCCTCTATCAGCTCCAGCTCCATGCGGGGACATGAGAGAAGCCTCCCACAAGGATGGTAAAACATCAAAAACATCCGGGCGTCCCCTGGGCAACGTCCTTGCAGCCAGCCAATTCTCTCATTCCAGAAGCAACTCAGGTTGCTCCTGACATGAAAAAAAAGGCAGCTGGATAACTTTAGCTTAGACAGGAGAAGAATTCCTAGCCACTGGACCAGCTGGCTAGGACTTCTGAGAGTTGGAGTCCCAAATACCTGGAGGGCCCCAGGTTTGACGCCTCTGGCCTAGATGCTGTATCAAATAACTGGTCACTAGGATCAGTATTGTATACTCTGACTGGTAGTAATCTTTCACAGCTCTACTTAGAAATAAAAAGGATTGAACAAAGGATATTCTGCATCCAGAACATGTGGTGTATCACTGACCATGTTATTCCTGATGCGGAGAAGGTAACTAAGGAGATGATATAATGAAGGCCACCATCAAAGAGGGTTTTAAATGGAAATTAGACAACATAATGGAGGATAAGGCTGTAAGTGGTTACTGATCATGTTTATATGCTGTATCCAATCTGTGAGATACTGGGGATGGTAAGTAGGAGCATACTCCATTAAAGCCCATAGGTATCTTCTTGGCTGCTGGTGCAAATAAAATGCTAGTTTAATTTGACCTTTTATACAAACTAGCATAATAACACTTTCTGTTTTTTTTGTCAGTTCCTAAGATATGTAGGCATTATTAAATTTGAATATTTAATACATGAGTGAATATATTGTATTGGAGAATTTACTTTTTAGCTATGGTTTATTTTATTACCTGAGAATCTCAATAACAACATTATTTAAAAGACTAGAAATATATTAAATCATTTTTCTTGAAATCTGACAATTTAAAGCCAAGTTTTGATATGAAAGCATGCAAGTTTCTAGTTTTCAAGGAATAAATAATATTTTAAATAATATTCCTCTAATTAGCAAGGGCAGAGGTATGTAGAGGAAATTATTTTTAAATGTTTGGTATTGCCTTCAAATCTGTGAAGTGGGGAGAGACTCTGCTGTGCATAACTGGAATCACCTGTGTGGCTTTATTGTTTGCATGGGGACAGGGAGAGTGACATGTACAGAGATATGCATTAAACTTCAAATGTGAAAAATATCAAAAAAGGCTGTTGAATACTAGGAAGAAAATAGTACAATACTTCCCTATCGCAAATAATAAAGAATTATTTAAAAATTTGAAGCCAAGCATGGTAAAAAGCAGAGAAAATGAGCCATTCCTGAAAAGGTAACTCCATGTCATAGGAGGTAAACACCTTTCTATGTCAGTATTGGATGCCACAGCCAGCTAATGCATATGGCCATCCAACCATATAAAAGAATGTGGGGAACCTTACGATTTATTGTACGCTCTTAAATGCAGTTATGCATGTGAGTGAAAGAAACAAATGACATCATGAATGTAGTTACCCAGAAAAATCTATATTTGAGTAGTAGAAAACTTTAGAGTGTCTTATGCTAGTCATCTTGATTCACATAAAATTGACCTTTAGTTTAAATTATCATACATATTGGATGAATACTTCTTTCTCAGAAGGTTTTCGTATCAACAAGCATATAATATTTTAGCAGAGTTGGAATGCTGTAACTATGTACAGCAAGAAGAGAGTGTTTTTAGAGCTACATCCCTCTGGAAAAAATATTGAGATACGGTAAAATAATTTCTCTGAATTTTCACCCCATATTGGTAGGGTATATAAGGTAATTTCAATTCATTAAGGAAGATAGGTGTGGTAGAGAAAATCAGGTTGTTTTAAGGGCCCATCCAGACAGTACCTTTATCCTAGGAGCTCCTGGGTCAAAATGGAGGGTGGCCAAATCCATTAAAAGTGGATTAATTTGAGATAAAGCAGAAAAACCCTGCTTTATCCTGAATTAATTAGATAGGCCATTAGACCCGAACCTTTGCGACAGGCCCGGGTCTGATGGGTTAGGAACCCTGTATGGACAGGCCCACGGGGAGTCCTGGGACTTCCCTGGGGCCTGTCCATGCACCCATTTGGCATCTTCTGGGCTCCTGGAACCCAGAGATGCGAGATGGCACCCACCTCCTTCTGAAAACCCTCCAGAAAAGCTTTTTAAAAGAAAATACCTGGCTGCCATTAGGCCTTGCAGCACACTTGCAGGAACTTTTTTGTGAAATAACATGATTGGATTGTTGTGTGTTTTCTGGGCTGTATGGCCATGTTCCAGAAGCATTCTCTCCTGATGTTTCACCCACATCTATGGCAGGCATCGTCAGAGGTTGTGAGGTATATTGGAAAAACTAAGCAAGGAAGGTTTCTATATTTGTGGAAGGTCCAGGGTGGGAGAAGGAACTCTTGTCTGTTGGAGGCCAGTGTGAATGTTGTAATTAATCACCTTGATTAGCATTAAAGGCCTTGCCAGATTCATTTCCTGGCTTCTTCCTGCCTGGCGGAACCTTTTGTTCAGAGGTGTCTACTGTATACCATGCAGCTGTGGACAAGTGTACATAGGGATCACCAAATGCAGCGCCCAAACATGAATCAAGGAACATGAAAGTCACTACAGACTGATTCAACCAGAGAAGTCAAGCCATAGCAGAGCACTTGATGAATCAATCTGGACACAATATATTATTTGAGAACACAGAAATGCTGGACCACTCCAACAACTACCATGTCAAATTACACAGAGAAGTCATTGAAATCTACAAGCATGTGGACAATTTCAACAGAAAGGAGGAAACCATGAAAATGAACAAAATAGGGCTACCAATATTTAAAAAACCTCTAAAATCAGAATACAGTAGTAACAGAGGAATTCCAGACATGAATCAATCAGGGGCAGCTAACACCTCTGAACAAATTTTTTTGGCGGGGTTGGAAGAAATTTTGCATTGCATCAGACTTTTTTCTGTTGTTGTTTTACTATAGCTATTAGAATTTAAAATGAATTTAAAATTCTATGCATTGACAAAACATAAATACGAATAATCAGAAATTAATATAAAACTCAACAAATTATTAGCAAAAATGTACTTATTAATAGAAGACTGAATGAATGAATCTTATCATTATGATTATTATTATTGCTATTATTACTACTAAATTAATTTCATTTGTATGGCTGCCTTTTCTCAAGTGGGGCCCAAGAGTAAATTTAAAAAGCATGAACAATTTAAATTACCACATAAAACTGAAATTAGTTAATACATATAAAAAATTTGAAAAAGATAAATAAAACATTCTAATAAAAAGCTGCCCTGCTCATACATTGATAATCTCATTAAACAAAAAGGTATTTTCATGTCAGTGAAAGCAAATCAGGGAGGAGATACCAAAAGTTAGGAAAAGGCCTGTTCTTGGGTCCTCACCAAGCAAACCTGTGATGATGCAAGGATCAAAATAAAGCCCGCTTATGTAGATCTTAGAACTTTCAGGTTCATATGGGGAGATAGTCATTTCATTGTTGTTTCACTCGTTCAGTCGTTTTCGACTCTTCATGACCACATGGACCAGTCCACGCCAGAGCTCCCTGTCGGCCATTGCCGCCCCCAGTTCCTTCAAGGTCGAGCCATTCACTTCAAGGATACCGTCCATCCATCTTGTCCTTGGTCGTCGTCTCTTCCTTTTTCCTTCCATTTTCCCCAGCATCATGATCTTCTCCAAGCTTTCCTGTCTTATGATGTGGCCAAAATACTTTAACTTTGCCTCTAATATCCTTCCCTCCAGTGAGCAGTTGGGCATTATTTCCTGGAGGATAGTCATTTAGGTTGACTGAAAATATCATTCTTTTTTCCAGTATGGAAACTGCAGTAGTTACGCTTGCTCAGATCATCCCAGAATCTGTCAAAAATCTTTTAAAAAATTGACAGAAGAAAATACTCAGGTTTTCCTCATCTGAGATTCATAGCTCTTTATCTTTTTATTCTCTGTATATAAGCCCTTCTCACCTGAGCATGAGAAGCATTCTGTAATGAATGTCAGAAATGTTCAGAGACAGATGTTCTGTCAACATGGGGAGAGAATATATGCGCACCACACATTCTTCAGTAACAGAAGCTTGGATTGCATCTCTTCTGAAGAGGGCAAAATCTTTTTTTGGGAAACCAGACATACTATTATTCTGCTGCAAGTTCTACAACATAGGAAAGAATAGGAACTATTGATAGACAGATCATAAAGCCATTAGATCCACATGGCCTGGTGAAGTGCAAATTAGCATTGATCTCTTATGTAGGATTAGGCAAATTCATATCTGCTATTGATACTTTTCTTTAAATGTAGATGCAAAGAACTGAATGCTAGCTTTTTCAGAGAGATACATAGCAACAGCAGCAGCAGCAACAACAATTTACAGTAGAGTCTCACTTATCCAACACTCGCTTATCCAGCGTTCTGGATTATCCAAAGCATTTTTGTAGTCAATGATTTCAAAACATGGTGATATTTTGGTGCTAAATTCGTAAATACAGTAATTACTACATAGCATTACTGCGCATTGAACTACTTTTTCTGTGAAATTTGTATAACATGATGTTTTGGTGCTTAATTTGTAAAATCATAACCTAATTTGATGTTTAATAGGCTTTTCCTTAATCCCTCCTTATTATCCAACATATTCACTTATCCAACGTTCTGCCGGCCCGTTTATGTTGGATAAGTGAAACTCTACTGTATTTTTATTTATTACCCACTTCTTTTGGTTTGAGGCAGGGCACAACAAAGTTAAATACATCTATAACATCACGTATTTGAACATAGTTACAGTGCAACCATTATATATATATATAATCTATCTATCTATATCTATATCTATCTCTATCTCTATCTATCTATCTATCATTTTTATTGACAGTTTACAAGCAATTTTGTTCCACTTATATCTTTTCTCTGATATTGTTTTGTACATTACATTAAAAGTAGGTGAATATGTATCTTAGAGGAAGTAGTAAAATGTGTTGGAGAGTGCTCAAGATAGGGGAGAGCTTAAAAAAGAAAAGAAAGAAAGAAAAAAAGAAAAAGAAAAAAGGATATATATATAGCTGCTGTGGTGAGATAGAATAAAATCTTCTCTGCATTCTGGTCTAACTGTAGATTGTTGATTCCCAGTAGATAGCATTATAGTTTGAACTCTAGTTGTTTTTGTAGGATTTTCCCTGTTTTTTAAATGTATCTTGTACCAGAATTTCTTCACTTTTTTGCATTCCCACCACATATGCATTGAATGTGCCAATACTTCTTCCACATTTCCAGCATTTTCCATCTGTCTTGCCTTTGTTATATTTGGAGATTTTGTTTGGGGTCTAGTACCATCTATAAAAGATTTTATACCAGTTATCTCTAATCTCGGCTGCGTACGCATATTTTAGCTTTCTAGTCCAAATTTCCTCCCACTGTCTCATGCTGATTGTACGCCTGTTTCCCTGGCCCATTTTATAACTTCTTTTACTTGTTCTTCCTCCGTTGAACAAGTGAGTAATTGTTTATATATTGTTCTTTATAGTTTATTGTCGACCTTCAATATCGTGTCCCAGAATGTTTCCTCTGTTTGGAATCCTTTCTTCTTGTCTTCTTTAAATTCTTTGTTGATTTGCCAATATCTTAACTAATTTATAGTAGGGTCTAATTTTTTTATCTGTTTTTGCGATTTTAATTTTACCTCTTGGTTTCTGATTATTAAGAGTTGTTTATAAGTTATCCATTTATCACTGGGGAGTTCTCTTCTATGATTCTCCTCGCTTGGTGAAAACCACATGGGGCTGTTAGTGTATAATATGTCTTTATATTTGTCCCATATTTTGATTAGTGAGGCCCTTATCACATGGTTTCTAATTTTTTTCTATTGTGAGGATGTGAGGGCGATCTGGCTGCGACATCTGTCACCCCATTGATCGCCAGGGTTGATTCGGCTGATCTGGCTGGCTAGGTGGGTGTCCCCTTCCTCCCTCACCGCTCCATGTGCGTCCCTCCCGAAGCTGCGCGCTCGGTGGAAGAGGACGATGTCCCAGGTATAGAAGGAGTGTACCGAGGTCTCCAGTTTTCGGTCCCGGGTATACGACAGCTGCACTCCCCTGCTAGAACCTCCAAACAAACCCAGTCCTTAATCCATGTTAGCGCGGCGGCCTCATAATAAAGTTGTAAATCCAGCAGGCTCAAGCCCCCTCGTCTTTTATCATCTTTTAGGTTTTGGTGTTTTATTCTTGCTTTTTTGTTATTCCATATGAATTTTCTTATATCTTTCTCCCATTGTTAATTGTAACTTTAGATCTTATTATTGGGATTGTCTGGAATAGATATAGAACTTCTGCTAAAACTTGCATTTTTACTACGGCTATTCTGCCTAAAAGGGAGAGGTTTAACCTTCCCCACCGTTTCATCTTTTCCTTAATTTTGGACAATTTTTAATCATACTTATTTTTAATAGTTGTGCGTTCCTTGTTGTTAGCTCTATTCCCAGATACTTTACTTTTCTTACAATGTTAATACCTGTCTTCTTCATTAGTTCTTCTTTCTTTTCCTTTGGTATGTTTTTTGTTAACATTTTGGTTTTTTCCTTGTTTATTTTAAATCCCGCCACCTCTCCAAAAGACTCTAGTTCCGGATCTTCAATTATTTTAAAACATACACATATTAAAATACCTGAGACAAAAGTTTAAATACAATAAATATAAAATGTGATTTTAAAGTCATAGTTAAGACTGACTGGGTAGGACTACCAAAAGAGATAGCTATTAAGCTGTGTCTTAAATTCAGGTAGTTCATTTTGCTGTTGTAGCTCTTCTGGCAGGTCATTCTACAATTTTGGGGTAGCCAATGACAAGATCTTCTGGATGATGGCTGCCAGTCGGGTTCTGGCTGGCTGGAGTAGACCCTCCCCCCAAGAGGACCTCAGAATTCAGGTCAGATTGTACAGGAAAAGGCAATCCTGTAAGTAACCTGGATCCAAACCATGTAGGATTTGAAAGGTCAAAACCAACTCTTTGTACTTTGCTCAGAAACTAATTGGCAACCAGTAGGGTGACTTTAGTATAGTGGTGATATGCTCACTCACAGATGTTCTTGTAATAAGTCTGGCTGCCATGTTTTGAAATAATTGACATTTCTGAACTTGGTACAGAGGTAGCCCAATGTAAAATGCATTGCAGAAGTCAACATTGATGTTACCAGTGCATGCACTACCATTTTTAGGTCCTTTAGCTGACGTATTAACTGAAACCGGTAGTAAGCACTCCTGTCCGCCTGGGCTAACATTTGGAGAGACAGATTCAGGAACACTCCCAAGCTGCAAATTCAATATTTCAGAGGAAGTGTAACTCCATCCCGAATTGGTTGATACAACTCTATCCCTAGGTAAGGCCCTTGATTGCAAGCACCTCTGTCTTTCCTAGATTCATTCACAGGAGACAGACTATCTTTAGCTGAAGCTGTTTTTGAAGACAAACAAGCAGAGCTTCATAGGTCTCTTGGTATAGAACATTGCAAAGGATATCCTAGCAATTCAGAAGAAGGTTATTCTGAATTGTGTAATTTAGAATATGATATTGGAACTTTGGGCTTATACTGACTGAAATGTTGGTAGAGAAAAGCATTCCAGCACAAATGAATGTTTGCAGCTCCTGAAAAAATATTGACCATGAATTAAAGTTCAGATAAGATTTGCTGGATCTTGAAACAAAACACTCCAGAATAGCTTCTTTTCCATTGCTACAAAAGATAATTAAAATTTGTTTGGAATCTCGTTCAGTGTTTTCAGGAAGTGCTATATCATAAAACCAGTTTGCTTGAGAAACCTATTGGTACATTTCTCTTGTGTAGATCACAAGAATAGATCACGGCTGAATAGTTTCCTGTGAAGTCATCAATATAAATAAAAATGTAATGTAGGTTTGTGAGGGACCTCATATCTCCCAAACTACTTTACCGATTGATTTGCAATTTAGACACAATGTAGCATTTGAACTGGTGAAAGTTTTACGATATTCACATGCCTACTACTACATACCCGATACACCTGAAACAGGTAAAACCATGCTTAGGTTCACAAACAGCGCAATCTGCTGGACAAACAAGCACTGTACTACAAACAACTGTTTAAGGAAGGAGAAGGGCATGCGGAGATGGCCAGGGCTGAGGCAAAACTGGAAGTGGCAGGGAAAAGGGAAGGGAGGAGGGCGGCAGAGGAAAACAAGGGCCTTTTGCTCCATCTCAGAGATGGACCACAATGGGAATCGCCTCCCTGCAGGGAGTCCTAAGGCCTGGGGATTACTGACAGGAAAGGGAAGGGAGGCATTTAGGAAGAGCCTCCTTCCGCTTCGGGAGGAGGGCGTCGCCTCCAAGGCAAGATGGAGACAGAAATGCCCTCCAGGAAGGCCAGAGGCCTGAGTGACTGAGACGGAAGGGAAGGTAAGGGAGACGTTTAGGAAGACCTCCTCACGCTTAGGGAGGGGGGCATCTTTGGGGTCCCACCCAATCACCAACAAGAACTACAATAGCAGTAGGAGGGAGGAGGGATCACTGGGGTCTCTCTCTGGGAGGGATCTTTGCTCTCTCCTAGCAGGAATATATCACGGGGGCGTGGCCCACGAGGAAGCCACATCCCCGTCATTCTCCCCAAGGGG
Source organism: Anolis carolinensis (assembly GCF_035594765.1). Classification (NCBI taxonomy): domain Eukaryota; kingdom Metazoa; phylum Chordata; class Lepidosauria; order Squamata; family Anolidae; genus Anolis; species Anolis carolinensis. The sequence continues at coordinate 304,575,602 of NC_085841.1, forward strand.
AGGGCAGAGAAAGAAAGATATCTATATCTATCTATATTTGCACTCAGAGGCAATCTAGAATTCTGTGACCCTCCTTAAACCTAGGGAGGGTGGCATCTTTGGGGTCCCGCCCAACCACTGACAAGAACTACAACAGCAATAATAGGAGGGGGCACTGGAGTTGCTCCCTGGGAAGAGCCTATGGCTTTTCCCAGCAGGAAAATAACATGAGGGCATGGCTTCCTGTCATTCTTCCCAAGGGGAGGGCATACACCAGCAGCAAACCTGCTCTTTCTCAATCCTTTCTTTCCCATTTAACCAGTCTAGGCCACAACAACGCATGGCCAGGTACAGCTAATGTGTTCATAAGGTAGTTATGATGTAGTTTGTGACACCTCAAAGTCACAGAGTACTGTTGCCTATGCTGAAGATGTGAATGTAGTCAAGACTTTATTATGTCATTCCAGACTCACCTTCACAAAAGAATTGTCTATTCGGCTGTGTGTTGTTACTTATACAGAGGCTTCATATTTGTCATTGCAGAAAGGAACACCCAAATAAAAACTATGAAAAAACAACTTGTTTTTCTTCTGTGGACCTCTCTGGGGGAGATACTGATACTTGTGAAGAACATAAATTGGCAAGTCACTACATGTCCTTACAATTTCTTCTCAAGGGATATAAGGCTCTATGTAGTACAAAGTGGTCTTGGACAGCTCCTGTCTCCTAGGTGCCTGTCCACTAGTCAAGAATGATTTTCTTTTTAAAAAATCAAGTTGGTTTTTCTTTACTTTTTGCTATTACTTACTATTGTGTACTGTATATTGTATTAATATTATATGTAAATCATGTATATTGAATCAACTTAGACTTGCACTTTTGGCATCTTATTTGGCTCCTCTGTGAATTAAAAGTGTACTTCGAACATGTTTGGAAACTGAAGAAGAAAGAATCCAAAATGTATTGCTTTTGATATAAGTTGTAGTCCTGAAATAGCCTTAAAAAGGAGAATTGTCCCCCCCCCCCCCCCCGGTAGCTTATATGAACACAATTCTCCGTTTTGATGCTGATTTTTTTCTGGTGATGGAGGTCCTGGGAACCTTTACATCCCACACAGGCCACACAGTTCCCATCAGTGTAGGACTAAGGGTGCTCATCTATTTTGGGTCTGGGAGTTAATCTGTTTGTCCCCTCCGATCCTGTGCCAGGTTATTTATGCCCAAGTAGAGGGATATAACTTCCTTTTTCTGTGTGAGTATAGCACGCTCTATACTACAGGGCTGTCACCTGTGACAAGGAAAAGATAAATGGTATGGCTGTAATACAGTTTAAGGAACAGAGCACCAAAGGTTTCATGATTACTCAGCAGTTGTTGCTTGAAGGGAATTTGTGGGTAGATCCTGACTTCTGGTTAATGTGTATGGAAGGAAAATAGTTTTGACAGCGCTGCTTTGTAATGAAATTCTTTCTTGGTTTATGATAAAACTATATAAACTTCAAACATATCTTTTCCCATGTACATAGGTCAGGTGCTATTCAAAATTTCAAATAGAGTGCATTTGTTGTAAGAGATAGAGCTTGCTAAATAAACTTGGATCCTGAAGCATAGATTGTTTTGGCTTGTAAATTTGACCCATTAAAAGTATTTCTAAAAATTTCATGTTGGTTCTGATATTTCTGTTAACATGTCTAGATGCATAAAATATAAGATATTTGGAATTAGTAAATGAAATGTCTAAACCAGGGGTCCCCAAAGTACGGCCCGCGGGCCACATGCGGCCCACCGGAGCCATTTATCCGGCCCCCGGAGGCAGTGGCTCCCTCCTCCTCCACCAAGCAAGGTGCATGTAGCGTGAAGGAGAAGGGGGAAAAGGCGCACGCCTTTCTTGTCTCCCTCCCCCCACGGGCACCTTTCCTGCCACTGCCGCTGAGGAAGGGCCGCAAGGGGCGAAGAAAAGGCGTGCGCCTTTTCTCCCTCGTCCCAAGGGCAGCTTTCCTATTGTCGCCGCTGAGGAAGGCAGCGGGAAAGGTGCGCGCGGGGTGAGGGAGGAGAGAAAGGCGCACGCCTTTTCCTCGCCCCGCGTGCACCTTTCCCGCTGCTGCTGTCGAAGAAGGGCCACGCGGGGCAAGGAAAAGGCGTGCGCCTTTCTTCCCTCACCCCACGCACAGCTTTCCCGTCATCACTGCCGAGGAAGGCAGTGGGAAAGGTGCATGCAGGGTGAGGGAGGAGAGAAAGGTGCATGCCTTTTCCTTGCCCCCCGCACACTTTTCCCGCTGCAGCTGCTGATAAAGGTGCACACGAGGCAAGGAAAAGGCGTGCGCCTGTCCTCCATCGCCCAGCCAGCAGCTTTCCCATTGCCGCCAAGGAAGGCGAGCATGGGGCGAGGGAGGATGGAAAGGTGCGTGCCTTTCCTGCCTCCTCGCTCGCCTTGCACGCTTCTTTCCCGCCTCCTCCCTCACCTGGTGTGTGCCTTCCTCAGCGATGGAGGAGGGGAAACAATAATGGAGGCATGCCTATGGTAAAAGGAAGAGGCCTCCCGTCTTATCTTGCCAAACAGACTCCCTCCTCTGCAGCCCTGTCTGGATTTATTTTTCTTGAAGATTAACAATCTCTTCCAACCCTGATTATTACAGTATTGTTTTTCTTGTTGTTTTTGTTGTTGGTCAGGAGTGCTTTATGTTTTGGTTCACAAAGGCAGAAGAGGGTTGGACTATATGGCCCAAGGGGTATCTTCCAACCATTTTTATTATGGTGGTATTATTATTATTATTATTATTATTATTATTATTATTGGGTGTCTATCTGTCAGGGGTGCTTTGATTATGTTTTGGTGCACAAAAGCAGAAGGGGGTTGGAGTAGATGGCCCAAGGGGTCTCTTCCAACCCTATTTATTATTTTGATGATGATGATGATGATGATGATTAACATTGAGGCTGTATTTGTCCCCCCCCCTTTTTTTTTTTACTTCAAATTAAGATATGTGCAGTGTACATAGGAATTTGTTCATAGTTTTTTAAAAAACTATAATCCGGCCCACCAACGGTCTGAGGGACTGTGAATTGGCCCCCTGTTTAAAAAGTTTGGGGACCCCTGGTCTAAACTATATTGGCTGTTGGAAATGAGAATTTTGGCTGAACCTGCCTATATGGCTTTCCATTAGTTTTGAAATATCTCCCTTGGAGATTGAGATCTGAATGAAATGGGGTACATACATTGAGATCATCTCTGTGTTAACAATAATATCATAGCCTCCTAAAATTTGTAACCGCTTTTGCCTAAGGAAAAAAAAATGATTGTATCTAATTTTCATAATTTATTACTTCAAATCTTGTTCATTTCTTTTTATTTTCAATGCAAGCTAGTTTATACCAAAACTTTTCAATCCACTCTATTTTAACAGCATTTAATATCACATTTGATCTAGGGTAGCATAACCCTTTGCTAGTTGAACTGGCAGTTCAGTATTATCTGAAATTTCAAAACAACTTTCTATAAATGGGAATACCAGTAAAACTATTTTAAGGAGAATTGCAGTGTGCACAAACAATTTTAAACAAATCAATCAAGATGTTGATTAAAATAATATTTACATTTCATACTATAGGAAGCCCATATTAGGACATTTTTGTCTGTATAATTTGCTCTGGATTATTTCCTGTCACCATTTTATGCTAAGGAGCATGTGTTTGATTGTTTCTTTTATCTGTCTTTAAATGTAAAGCTGACATATTTTTTCTTCCTAAAGGACTCTTTGACATTTTAATCAGTAATTTGTTTGGCATGAAGAATGGGCTAGTATAAAATATTGGTTTGCCTTTGTCTTGAACGTCAAATGAAATTGGGTTGAGGTGGATCATGACTAGATCTTCTAATGTTTCCATGTTTGTATAAAGATGACTGGTGCAGCTACCTCTGTTCTGAATTGGATTGAGCAGCACTGTTGCATTGGGAAGTTATCTCCTTTTGACTGTTTCTTCCACATAAATTGTTTGCTCTTTTATACTGCTATTAGACCCACTGAGAAGACCAACAAGTCTTTCTAGTTCCATGTGCCATCTCTTTTAACGACTTTAGAGACAGAGTGAAGACTTCTTAAAATGTCTTAACTGAATCACTAAATGTAAGAACAAAATAATTGTTCCCGGAACCGACCTGTGTTAGATACCTGAAACAAGTGTAGTAATATGAACCTATGTGGTTATAAACATAGCATGATAAAGGGTGAAATATCAAAGAAAATGCCTGTAGAATAATCTTGTTGCATTGATCATACATATGGAAAAAGGTGGTGGTAGGGAGAAGTTTCAGCTGAAAGATTCTTCAGACTGCACTGAACATCAGTTCACTAACTGTTCCGTACGACAGTCATAAAGCAATGCAAAGATTTATGAGATGACTCCTGCACTTGTCACTATAGCTGACCTGACAATTAAGGCTGTATTGAGGAATGGGAGAATCCATGTGCTCTATTGCTGATGAAGACTTTTGTACCTTAACTTTTTATATATGCTACAGCATTACTATGTTTAAAAGGAGCCCCCCCGGTGGTACAATGGGTTAAATAAAACCTTGTGCTGGCAGGACTGCTGACTGAAAGGTCAGCAGTTCAAATCCGGGGAGCGGGGTGAGCTCCCTTCTGTCATCTCCAGCTTTTCATTCGGGGACATGAGAGAAGCCTCCCACAGAATGATAAAATATACGGGCATTTCCTGGGCAATGTCCTTGCAGACGACCAATTCTCTCACACCAGAAGCAACTTAGAGTTTCTCAAGTCGCTCCTGACATGAAAAAAACTATGTTTAAAATAAAGTGAGGATATTACAGTCATGTACTGTAGCATCTTATGAACTACTTTAGAGATTTCTTATAGGTGAAAACTGCTTCCATTTATGTTGCCTCCTTGTTTTGAGACTCCTAACACATGGGGCTCTGCTTACATTCATAGTGATTGCATTATAATATAGTACCCATTTGAAGGTTTGATGTACTCATAAATAATTGTAAACATAAATCAGATTACTTTAAATTAGGATTCTCTGCTTGAACTCTGCAAGGATCAACGAAGGGGAGGTAGTAACCAGACATGCTGAAGAACCATGCATGTACACATGCATACACAGAAGCTATCAAGATTATTTGATTCAGACTTCCTTTTTAATTAAGGATTTTTTCAAGTACCCTTTGAACATTGGGATAGATCTACAGAAAAGGGGGGAAAGGTATTTTATTCATTTAGCATGTCATGCTTTAAACTAAGTTCATGAAATCCAATATTGTATGAAAAAATAAGGAGAGACATTCTGGATCAGATCAAATATGTATCTTCTCCAGAATTTGGTTTTCACAGTGGACAACCAATTACTTTTGAGAAGCTCATAAGCAGAACACGAAGGCAATATCCTCTCCCATTGTTTAGCCCAGCAACTAAAGGTGTAGGATATAGCCCTTAGTATCTGTTCCTTTTTTAAAGCTATATAGTTGGCCATCATGACATCTTGAAGAAGGGAAATACAATAATCAAGACTTTTGTTTTTCTTCTGGGATCACCAATTTAATTGGATTATACTAATTTACAATATTCTGGTACAGTGTGGAAACTTCTCCCTGTCCACTTCTTCCAGTGTATGCATACTTTTATAACATTATAAAGTGTGACTACCCGAAGTATATGTAGGCTGACCAAAGAAAAGCAATGTTCAGGAATTTCACCACAAAGACAAAAATTATGAAAAACCAACCACGTCACAAAAAGAAAACCACAAACCTCTCCCTTTTTCTTAGCTTTCATATTATTTTATAGAAATGAACCATTTCTAGTTAAATAGCCTATGGTCAAAACAAGCCAATGGAAGAAGGTGAAAAACTTATTGTGAGTGGTCCTGGAACGTAACCGCTGCGATAAGTGAGGGAAAACTGTAACTGTTCATTAGGGATTCTTGAAAATACAGCTTTTTAGAATATTTTAGAATGTTTGATAAAGAACTGTATAAATATACATCTACTTTCATTTCTTTCTGATATATTTTCTTATATAGTCAGCCCCCCACTTTCATGGAAATTAGGGGCTTATGCCCCCCCCCCCCGAGGTGGGAAACTGAATATCTCTAGGCTCTCACAAAATCTAACTTGTAACACTGTTAGCCAAATTTAACACACAAAAATTACTATATTAATTTATTATGTATAAAACTTTAAAAAAATATTTACTGTTTCAGTCTATGCATGTCATTCACAGTAGGCCTTCAAAAATCATCAAAAATCCCATTTAATTATTGATAGGAAACTCATGAGTAATCAAATCTCTAAATGTTAAACCCATGAAAGTCAAGGTTCAACTGTATTTTTCCTTCCAACCTGTGTAAATCTTTAAAATGGCATAAATTTGACTCTCATCCAATTGCTACATTGACTTTCATATGGGATGCATGTTAATCAGAGTATATCTTAATATAAGATTTATCTTTGTCACTTTAATGGAATGAAGAAATGCCTTAAAGTTTTACAAACTGTAGCTGAATACATTTAATAATTTGAGTGAAAAATCTGAGTAATTAATACAACAAAATCTAATTGTACTGTGATACTTATTTGCTCCCTTGACCTTGGAAGGCTGGACTACTACCTCCTAGCAATATGGAGGTCCTGCACTGAGCAGGAGGTTGGACTTGATTGCCCTGAAGGCACCTTCTGATTTTATAGTACTATGATCCTTGCAAAATAGCAGTTCAGATGATTTTATATTTCAGATTAGGAAGAGAAATACAATTTTTTTCTCTATGTTTCATCAACGTCTGGTCTTGAATGACTTGTGCAGAGTGAGACTCTGAACGTAGAGGTACTTGCTGCATACTAGATATGCAGTGCTAGGTTATTGAGCTAGGAAAAATCTCTTATGCTCATATTTCATTTTGGCTAAACCACATAGCCAAAAATGAGGTGCTTATTAGATTCAATAACTTCATTCACAAGGCCTCATTCACGAAGGCAGTGGTTCTCAACCTGTGGGTCCCCAGGTGTTTTGGCCTACAAGTCCCAGAAATCCCAGCCAATTTATCAGCTGTTAGGATTTCTGGGAGTTGAAAGCCAAAACATCTGGAGACCCACAGGTTGAGAACCACTACATTAAGGGGAGATTTTTAAGGGCTCATGAGTGAGGCCAATTGGGAACAACATGAGATAGGTATAGGGACTTGGCTTCTCTTGTTTCTCGGCATTTTTGCTGCCTGTCTTGAATAGAAATAACTGACCATGAGGGGAAGCCAAGCCCCTTCATCCCTTCATTTTTTAAAGGCTGCTAACAGACTCATCTCTTGAGAGTCATGCACCTCCATATGTAAATTCCCCTCCCTCTTCTTTTTCACATTTGCTTTTATCCATTTTCTATGCAGGAATGCCCTTGAAAGAAAGGGAAAAAAATCAAACATTTATATATGTTCGACATGGGGAGGATGAAATTCAGAATGTTTAAGAAACACTAGGGAACAAATTGCCAACACACTTTGGAAATGATAGGATATTGCTGGCAGAAAACAGCAAATAATTGGAATGGTTACTTCTGAAAATGCAGGAAGAAAGGAGGTTAGGTAGGAAGATTACAGCTGAAGATTAAGGAAAAAAAATGGCTTAGTTTTCAAGTGGATAATGAAGACCTCAGAGTAAAGTGGGCCTTTAGTATCTGCTGGGATTTCATTCCAGTACCTGGAATCCATGGATTCTGAAATGCCATTAAATACAATGATGTAGTAAAATGGTGTCAATATCAAGGTTTCGTTTTAGAATTAAAAACATATTTTCAAGCCATGAATCTGTGAATGCAGAATTCGTGGATATGTAGAACTGGCCATAATTTAAGATTTTTTATGCTTTGGCTAGGTCATTAATGAAAATAGAAACAGTAGTCAAGATTAAGACTTGGGAATGCATGTAAAAAGGAATGAAATACAATATTGAGATGTACATATATTTTAAAATAAAAGTGAGAATCACCCATACAATAATATTTCAAAATTTTATGTATAGATATTAGGGGTGTGAGAAACGCCCCAAAACTGTACCATTTTAGGTTCTATTTTCAGCTGCCCCCCATTCAATTTTCTGGGAAATTCCTGAAATGGGGGGAGGGGTTGCTGTTTTTGTTCTGGTATGATTCTGTCCATTGGCAGCACTGGAGAAACTTTAGAGGCTCGTTTCTCCATCATTTTTAGGCCTATCAGAACAAAACTTTCCTCACTTGTAGGCCACATTTATGACTGCAAGCCTGCCAAGTTTTAGAACATTTCACCAATCCACTGATCTTCAGGAATTTAATTTTTTTTTTACCATAACATTGTTTTTTTTTTTAAAAAAAAAAACCACAAGAGGGGATTCTGGGAATTGAAGTCCCAATCAGTGTGCACCACAAGAGGCGCCATACAAAGTGCTGCTGGGAAAGTGAGTTCCCGGTGGGGCCTCTCTGGAGGAGAGGTCTAGAAAAGCCTTTCCTGCCTTTTCTCTTTCTTTCTGGCCTTATTTGCCTTAAGCAGGCACTCCACCAAAGGGGGGGCTTTGGGAAGGTATGGAGGAGGCTGCCAGGGAAGGAAGAAGAGGAGCATCTGTCGCCACCAGGTGCCCGCTCTTGCCTGATTTGTGAGACTGCCCACACTCCATGGCCTCTGCCTCAGGTAAAGTGCTTTTCAGCCCCATTATCCAAAAGGTCCTGCTGCTCATGATCTGTTCTGGTTAAGGCTTTGGTTAGGTCCTACCGGATCCTGCCAGATCGTTGAAATTTCCCGAATTCCGAATCGCCAAACAGAATTTTGCACACCCCTAATGGGTATGAATATTAGACAAGGAAAACTGACTGAAAAAAAGCCAACCCTAGTTAGAAATGCGGTGCTAGGGCAGATTTTTATGGATACAATGGATGACTAAAAACATAATTAAATAGTACTAACAAAATCAAGTATGAACTCTTCCTAGAAGTCATAATTAAGTTGAAGCTATCATACTTTCATCACATCATCATAGAATCAGATTTGTTGGAAAAGACACAATGAGAAAAGTGAAAGGAAAAAAGGAAGGCATGCAATGTAGTCCGGAAATAAAGGTTTACAAAATCCCCGAGTTTACAAAACCTGAGCATGGATTGTTAATAACATGATGTCTTAGAGATCTCTCATGAGGTTTCCTTAGAATAAGTTGACTTGTTAACATATAACAAGAAGACAGCATGGGGTGAGGAATGAGGGTTAATAGTTTTCACCAGACTGTGTTCCATGCATGACATTCCAGATTTTTCAATGAAGCTTTCACTTGTGCCAATGGAAGCTTTTAAAAAAGAATGCTGAAATGGGTGCAAAGCTATGGAATATATGTTCTGTTGTCCTTAACCATGCATCACATAGATTGCTCACATTGCGTTGCCCTACTATCACAGAGTCGCCAATCTGTAGAGACTATATTGATTGTTGCAAGACTGGCGACTAATGTCTGAATTTGGGTCTCATACTAAAATTGATTGAGTCACTACTTCTCTCTCTAGTTTGTCATCTAATGTACTCAGAAGCATGAAAAATAAATGCTTAATTAAAGATTTATTAAAATGGTAATACAAAACTTGTGAAATATCAAATTTCTACAAAGTCTCTTCCCATTTATTTTTACTTAGGAAAGGATATGGGTTTTGATACACGCAGAGATTCTAATTAAGCCTCATCACATTTTAAAACAGTTAAATTCACAGCTGGTCCAAAGAGAAGCAGTTATTTTTGTCTTCCCAATTTTCTACAAAAAACCTTCTGTTTTCAAAGAGCAAACAAGATACTTTTTAACTGTATTTATCTTTAGTTTCAAATTAACACTCATTTTAACATTCTAAAAATATTAATGACTAATATAGGAAGTACATAATCTGAAGATCTTGTACAGTACATATCTTACTGTGATCTGCTTGGTTAAAACCTTTCTGACCCCCGCCCCGTGGAGGGGAGGGGTGTTAATAGTAATAACCATCTCTTCATATTCTTTGCTTAAGAAAATCCTATGAAATTTATGGAGTTGCCATGAATCAACAGATGACTTGAAGGCATACATGTATACTCACATAGTCTGTTTTATGCTTCTTTCCCCCTTTTTCTGACAGCTATATGTTAAGATTTTCTTTTCCCTAAACTTAGTATAAGGAAGAAGGCTTATCATAACATTCCATATATGCCTGGGCTTGTAGAAAATTTGCGACAACTATAGGAAATGCTTTGGGCTTCAGTGGAAAGAGAATTGTGCTCTTTTCCAAACTTCTTTTAAAAGTATTTTCGTCTTGGACTACTTTCTGAAAACCCCCTTCACAATTTTGGTATGTGTGTGACTTGAATTAATTCTTGTTTACAATTACTAGCTGGCTGTTAGGAACTACCACTGAAACAAAAATTACCTTATTTTCAATTTCCTTCTCATTTTAATAGTGACATCTTGAATTATACGTGTACCCATTTTCAAATTTCTGTAGGGGGAAATGTCCAAGTAATGTTGAATGAGTCAGTTTTGGACGTTTTGGACACACCCTAGGCATGGATGATGTATTCAGTGGTTTCTTAAATTGATGTTGTTTATACAGATGAATGTAGAAAATCACTCTTTTAAGTTGTGAACCATTTGAGGAAGGGAGTATTAATATTTTGAAAAGTTGCTATTCTGAGATAGAGTAGAATATCAAAAAAGAAACAACATGTTTCAAATGTACAAACATAAAAGCATGTAGTATTTTAATTTAATAATGAATAGTGTTTCCTCTGCAGCTGAACTGCATTGCAGCACAACTAAATAGTGCTATTTTTCTTCTACCTTAGTCCAGCTGGCATAAGTTAGGAAAAACCACATTGCTTGCTCTGCTATATGTATTAGTTCTTAGTTTTTCTCCCATTATTCAGTAACAAAAGCATGTACCTCCTGTCCTTTCTCAATGCTGAAAGCAACTTGTGAGCCTCACAGAATTTTGGATGAACAGTAAATATGAAAGATTAAACCCAAATTCTAGTCATCATTTTTTGCAGGACTCCTGGAGTCAATTGTGTTATTCCTTGGGAATGCTATTTCTCTTTGAGTCAAAATTGTACTGATTAGAATGATAGCAAGGCTAGAATATCTTGCTATGTCTCCTTCAAGAAGAGCGGACATTCCCAGTCTTCCAGATTAATAGTGCCTGTGAGGAGTGTGATGGTATTATGATCATTACCTCGCTGTCTAGAAAATGATTTTTTATCTGCACTCCTTTCCTTTTCTTTTACTTGCCCTCAGTCTAACATGGAATAGCCAGGGTGTGGCCTTTTAAGGGTAGGCAGGGAAGAAGGATAGTAAGATGTTCACTACTGTCCGTTCTTTGACCTTCTGTGGGAACTTTTTGTGTCCTTTTCCCTTTTCCTGCCACTTGTTTGGCACTGTAGCACAGTGGTTCGCTGCTTGTGATCTTTCCTACCACCTCTTTTCATGGAGAAGCAAATAACTTCCATCAGAGTACAATCAGGCCTTCACTGGGGTTAGGGGCATAGGGCCCCTATGGGAGTAAACAATCATGAATTTAAAATGCTATTTTTTCTGAGAAAGCGTCTCTCTAGGAATGTCTAGGTCTTCCAGCATGACTCTATGGTTGAATTCCACTGCAAGATGACCACATAATTGCACTGGAGAACCTAGAAATCCCTATAGAGGCTTTCTCTCGAGAAATTTCTAGGTTCTCCAGTGTGCCAGGGGACCATAGAATCACACTGAAAGATGTAGGGATTCCCAGAAAGAACATTTTAATCAAATCTGTGAATAATCAAATCTGCAAAAATAAAACCCACAAATGTGATGACTAATTCATTCTATACCCCACTGATCAGGGAAGAGAGTGGAGTTTCACTGTCAAATATAGGCAGCAGAGGTGATTCCATTAAAAGGAGTGGATGTGTAAATAGCTGGTAAAAGGTACATCACAGGTTCATCTTGTGGTAACAGGGAAAGATGTTCTTGGCAGCTGCTCCCAGGCTCTGGAATGCTTTTCCTAGAGAAGGTAGACTGTTGCCTTCCATTGTGCATTTCTTTTGGCAGGTGAATAGGTTCTTTTTAAAGTTTTTATGCTTTGAATAATGTGAGCTTTTTTCCAGTTTTTGTAACCTGTCTTTTTCTTATTACAGAGAAAACAGCAGGTTATAAATAAATTTATTTATAAATAAAATAAATAATTAGAACCATAGCAGTAGGAAAGGATATGAAAGAACATGTTAAATTCCAGTCACTCCCTTAAAAAATATAATAGAAATAAAAAGTACTGAAGTAGTCACTGCCTTAGTGGGTCAATGCAAAAGTATCACGAGGAATTGATGCTCGTTTTGTTTTCACAAACTGACTAAACCATTTGAACAAAGTGCATTGTGGGTCAAATATAAGGCTATTTTTGCAACTCCCTCAATACAGGCAGTTCCCAAGTTACAAACAACATAGGTTCTGTAGCTTTGTTCTTAAGTTGAATTTGTTTGTAAGTCAGAACAAGTATATTTTTAAGTGTAACACCAACCAAAAATATATATTCTTTAGCTTTGGATAACACAGGGAAAGGGTTAACACCTTTGTGCAGTTTGTTTCACTGTCTGTACCCCTGTTCAAAAGATTTTGCCTCACTTTCTGTCCCTGTGAGAATTGGATTTTAAAAAATCTGGCTTGTGGAAATCAAGATTGATGATAAAGCTTCAGTGCAGACACCTTTTCCCCATGATAACTCTTTCAGGTATGAATTTCCCTTCCAAGGGGTAAATCTCTCTCACTTCCTGTTGTCTCACCCCTGTTCTTAACTATGAGTCATTTGTAAGTCAAATGTTTGTAACTCGGGGATTGCCTGTGTTGCCCTTTTTCTAATAAAAAAAAGGTGAATCACACCTTCTGGAAGCTTCAGACAGTGGTAATTATCCTTTTAAATAGGCTATAACTCCAATACTTTTTGCTGTTGAACTCCCCCCCCCTCCCCAGAAGCTTATCAAAGTCAGAACTGGATTTCCAATCATTTTTAAGTTGTTGGGGTTTTTTGGGTGGTGGTGGTGGTATTTTTTACACTCTGTGCATCACCTGGAGAGTTCCAGTGGGAGAGAATTAGAAACTGGATTCCTTTAACATGCCTGTTTCTGGTTTGAAAGAAACTCCTTTTGAAGTTCAACATCCAGCAAGGAATACAGTATAAATAGAAGCAGAACGTGCAAATGAAACACTTAGAGATTATTTCTCTGCTGTAGTCTCAGAATCTCGGGAAGTTGATGCCCAGGGGAGGAGGCATTGCAGTTATCAGGCTTGCTGGCTAATATTCTTTCTCAGTTTAAATCAAGTCCATGTCTGTGTTGAAACATTCCCTAAGCAATTCCCATCAACTTCAACTAACATGGTCTAGTGGTGAAGATTAATCGGACTACTCCCGTGAATCCAAACTATTGGATTTGGGGGACATGATTTTAGGGATTCAAAGTACAACCTTAAATCTGATACAGTGCACTTCCCAAAATATTTCAATAAGATATAGAAGATCTATGGGGCAGCTGTATGGCTGACAAGCATCCCCCACCCCAAAATTCCTCCGTGTAAATGAACCACCTGAATGTTAGTGTAAAGGTTGGAAGGACCACCAGCATGTTGCTTTGTTGAAACAGATTAGAACAGTGGTTCTCAACCTGTGTGTTTCTAGGTATTTTGGCCAGAAAGCCCATACAGTTTACTAGCTGTTAGGATTTCTGGAAGTTGAAGGCCAAAACATCTGGGGACCCATAGGTTTAGAACCATTGGTTTAGAAGATGAGCTGTCACAGGAAGGATTGGGCCTGGTTTCTCTGAATGCTAGCAAATTATTCCAGGCAGATCTATTTGAGTTTTTAGAAAAGGCCTGTCAAACATTACAACTTTCTGAAATATGGCAGAAGTCTCTCCATCCTCCATGTTTGTTCTCTGGGTGTGTGAGAGAATTCTACTCTAAGCACGTCTAAATAATATATATTTTGTTTGCAAGAGGGAAACAGAGGTGTAATCTATTTGACCTCCTTTATTAAGAAGTTTCAGATTTTTGGAGCAGTCATTGAGATAGTCCTGTCTTGAATTTCTTTCAAAGGTGTCTTAGAAAGCAATGGGACAGAAAAAAGGGGCATCTTCCAAACATCTTAATGTTTCTTTCTCAAGCAGGATATTACAATCACTCAAGCCTGATGTTAAATTGTACAGGGCCTAAAGGATTAGAATCAGCATTTAGAGTTGCAACCCCCCCCCCCCCCCCAAATATATATATTGGCCAGTGAACTTGTGGTAACAAGGGAATATATCACTGGGTGCAGTCAATAGTCTGGTCTCAGCATGTAGATCAGCTTAAGTTCCTTAATACTTCTCACATTCACCCCTGCATAGAATGTGCTATAATAATCCTAACAGGTGCTTAAAAGGCATATTCTACTGCAACTAGAACTGGTATCTCTAGGATGGATACAGTTGAAACCCTAGTTTTAACTGTAAAAACATTTTTTCTGGCTGGCACTGAAACCAAGGTATACTGTTTCAGAGTTGAACTCAAGAGCACACCTAAGATATGAACCTGAGCCTTTAGGATAATTGTTCCTGATCTGCCTTTTGACTAACCAGTAGCACTTTTTCTTTATTGGGATTAATCTTCAATTTGTGTATCCTCATCCAGTTGATTATCTACATAAGGTAAAGGTAAAGGTAAAGGTTTTCCCCTGACGATAAGTCCAGTCGTGACCGACTGGGCGTTGGTGCTCATCTCGATTTCTAAGCCAAAGAGCCGGCGTTGTCTGTAGACACCTCCAAGGTCATGTGGCCGGCATGACTGCATGGAGCGCCGTTACCTTCCCGCCGGAGCGGTACCTATTGATCTCACATTTGCATGTTTTCGAACTGCTAGGTTGGCAGGAGCTGGGGCTAACAGCGGGCGCTCATTCCGCTCCCGGGATTGGAACCTGGGACCTTTTGGTCCGCAGGTTCAGCAGCTCAGCACTTTAACGCACTGTGCCACCAGGGGCCCCTCTACATAAGATACTGACTTTAAAAAGAGCACATATATGTTGAATATTTGCCAGGAATACTGACAATCAAGGTTATAAATTTGAAGAAGCTTTCCTAGTAGTTTAATTTGTATTTTAAAGAATTTGGGGGACATGATTTTAGGGATTCAAAGTATAACCTTAAATCTGATACAGTGCACTTCCCAAAACATTTCAATAAGATATAGAAGATCTATGGGGCAGCTGTATGGCTGATAAGATAAGCATCCCCCACCCCAAAATTCCTCCATGTAAATGAACCACCTGAATGTTAGTGTTGAGCTTGGTGATTGTGGATAGTGAAGGGGGATAAAAAACTAATGTGGCAAACCAACCAATGGAGGCTGCTTCATATGTTCGAATAAATTAGTGTGTGCTATTATTTAAATGATTACATCTTACTCTAGGATAGAATGGCACATGGGAGGCACCTAACTAAATATGTGGTATCGTAGTGGCCTCAAGTGGCCAACCAGAAATACTGCAAATTGAATATGATTAGAAGAAGATGGTATTGATGTGTGCTGTTGCCTTTTTCTGGGGGGTGGGTGGTGGTAGTGTTCTGCTGTGTCTAAAGTAAGGGCATTTTTGTCAGTTCTACTGAATGTTTTAAAAATGCATCATTTTAGCCATAATTTTAAATGGCTTGGTCATGCTGCTTAATCTTGCTGTCCAATCATCCAGAACTATGTAATACAGCTTATATAGGATGGTTTTTTAAATTACAGTTCCAGACTAAGAGTCATTTGAAGTTATTCATTGTTTCAAGTTTTAAAGCCACAAATAATTTTGCAATAGGATATAATGTGTTACATGGGTTTGAAAGAATCATAGATGTTTTCTTTTGAGAAAGGATATTGAATCTTTCTCATGATAATTGCATAATTGTACCTGTTAATGAGTTAGCAAATTTAGAAAGAGGTAAGAGCTTGAATGAAAAGCTTCTGACAGAAGCATGAAACTTATCAATACATGTTTGGATCCTTGAATTGTATGAAAGGCTTCACCTTGATGGCCATTTTAATTGCAGGAAATTTTATTTTAGCTGCTCAACAATTGAGCTAGTCTGATATGTTTTAAAATAATTGGTATGGCAGCTCACAGTTGTTCCTAAAACAAAAAGTAAGCACAGTTTTTTTCAGTTCAACATTATTATTGAACACAAAGCAAATGACAACACAATCTGGCTTTGCTACTTGGATGTGGAAATGTGTTGTACACTAGGAAACATTATTCTGATTATGTGAAGCAGCCATGCCAAATTCAGATTTTTGCATTCTACCTCTTGTGTATCATCACATGCCATTATGATCCAGAGGACCCTTTGTTCTTCAGGCATGACTTCCAATGAAGTTTAATGACTGTAGAATTAAGAAAGCATTGTTATGCAGGTGGAGTTATGCAACTGGATTCTTGGATTAAACACTTTAGTTCTAGAGGGCATATTTTGTGAATAGTGCCAAGACCAAAGGGAAAATTACAGTGACCTCTTATTCTGGTCTGTAATAATGTAGTTGGAAGCTGGTACTCTCTTTTTAATTGGACCTATGAAAGACAGTTTTTATTTGGCAGAGGAATGCCTAACGAAGCTTTAAAAAGGGAAAATCTGATTAGCTTTAACAGCAGTTGATATGACTCCTTATATCGACTTTAACTGTGTTAAGAAAACTTGTCAAAGGTATTACTGTAAAAAGAAAGAGTGGTTGATCCTTTGGCCCACATTTCAATTGCATAAACATAGTTCAGTTATTAGTAGTGTTAACATCCTACTTCCATATTAGAATTATCCTAATAAAAAGTAGCAATTATATTTAAAATTCTTTGGGAATTAGCCTAGTACTAAAGATTATCTGAACATTTTAGCTTGCTTTTTGACATTTATTTCTTCACAATATGCTCATGTTATTTGGAGGGAATGTGAATCATAGGGATAAATGTAGTACCTGAAAGAACCATTCAAGAGATACAGGAAAGTGTATATGAAATACATAGCACTGCTTAATGCTTCATTTTCTAGGCAAGAGTATTGAAGCATTTTCAAATCCTCAGCTGGTTATAATTTGATAGGTGCGTCATACTTACTCTGATTTAGTCTTCCATATTGTCATTATTCCTTGTTAGCAATGAAGTATAATAATTCTGTACTGTATAGAAACCATTTAATCTCTACAATAATGAGTGAACTTATCCTTCACAAAATAAGGTGAAAGATGACAGAATTATTAGGATCTCAGCATTGAAAGTGTTAGACTTCTGTGAATCATTCATCTTTATTTACAACATTTGCATGCTACTCCATAGCTTTATAGGTAAAAGGTAAATGTTTTCCCCTGACGTTAAGTCCAGTCATGTCTGACTCTGGGGGTTGGTGCTCATCTCCATTTCTAAGCCGAAGAGCCAGCGGTGTCTGTAGACACCTCCAAGGTCATGTGGCCGGCATGACTGCATGGAGCACCTTTACTTTCCCACCGGAGCGGTACCTATTGCTCTACTCACATTTGCATGTTTTCAAACTGCTTGGTTGGCAGAAGCTGGAGCTAACAGCGGGCTCCCGGGATTTGAACCTGTGACCTTTCGGTCTACAAGTTCAGCAGCTCAGTGCTTTAACACACTTCACCACCGGGGTTAATAACACAGACCTATATATTCCAGAACTATTTATAACACATACCAATTTTGAAGGTTTCCAGTGAGCAAACATAACTTATAAGAAAAAGTAGAGCATAAGTCAAACATAAGACCACAAGGATAACAAAATATGATAAAACTGATAGCATACCAAAATTAAACACATAGATTTTAAAATTGAGAAGTCTAGGCTCCACAAATGTCTTACGTAAAGATTAACAGTAAGCTCTTGACCAGCCATAGAAAATGATTCAGAAATTGTAACAAGTCAGCCTTTCTGGGAAAGAAGACTGTTCCATAATTAGGATGCTACTACTGAAAAGGCTCTTTCTCAGGTTGCCAGCCACTTCAGTTTGTTCTGCCAGGGCACATGGAATAGGTCAAAGGGTTTCAGGTTCCAAGCCATTTAGGGCTTTTTGAACATCAAAATGAGCATTTGGGCCGAAAATTGGGAGTGTAAGCTTCCAATTTTAAAATAGGTTGGATGTCAATAATGTAGATGGATGAATCACAACAGGTTCATAGTACTTCTGTCAATATGAGCAGCCACTGTAGAACAAGAATACCCCTTCAGTATTGGGGGGGGGGGGGGCATTTGTAGGAACACATGTCTTTTTAAAGCATGCTTATCTACAAAATGTTCTTAACTCTGCAACATATGAATTGGATTCTATGCGCTGGTGCTAAAGGACTCATTTCCCAAAACAGGGAGGATAAAATATTAAAAGTATTAATCATTTGTTGTCCAGTGATCCGAAGATTGCATTGTTTAAGCTGTAGATCAAT
Organism: Anolis carolinensis; assembly: GCF_035594765.1. Classification (NCBI taxonomy): domain Eukaryota; kingdom Metazoa; phylum Chordata; class Lepidosauria; order Squamata; family Anolidae; genus Anolis; species Anolis carolinensis. The sequence continues at coordinate 304,594,034 of NC_085841.1, forward strand.
ATGCATTTTATAGAAGCAAAAGTCATGGAAGTGTACTTTTGGGAAATGGTTAGCTAATATCAATGTATGTACATAGCCCATGTTCATATCATATCCCCCCCCCCATTTTTTGTTGTTGCAATCATGCTTTAAAATACCAATTAGGGTAAAAAGTTACTGGTGGCTCAGTGCCATACATTGCAGTAATTCGCAAAAATGTATCATGTGCCCAGTCCTTGCTCTCCCTATTATTAGGGAAGTTACCAGAGCATGAGCTGCTGTGGCCAGAGAACCCACTGCCTTCCAGAACCGAGGAATATTCCCAAACTGCTTTTGCTTTGTAATAAGTTGTAAGACCTTTCTATCAGTGAAAAAAACAGAATCTACAAGTATGATTGTGTTTAGGCCCATGTCTTAATATTTGTATTTTCAAGACACACATTAAAGGCAGTAACACTTTAAGAGATGCAGATTAAGTTTGAAAAGGAGAAGAAAATAATAGTTTTCTACTGTTACTTATTACATTTAGATGTATGATGCATTTGAAGAAAAAATAGACTGCATAATGTTTTAGGTTGATTGAAGTATAAAGGGGTGTGAATGTTTTACATTTCCATAATTTGGGTTTTATTGTCACTTCTGTGTGCACTGGTAATGTAGACTCTTAAGTTAATTGTGAGTTGCTGTACTATTGTGATGTTGTGTGTTGCTGAAGCATTTCAATGTTTAACTATAGTAGAGCCCTGGTTAACCGAGCCCCAGTTAACCGAGTCTCTGTATTATACGAGGGGCCACTGGGGGTGCCCCTCCCCCTCCCTCTCTCAAGCGAAAGGAGCCCTCGCCCCTTGGAAGGAGTCCATGGGCTCCGCTGCCTAGCAGCGCTCGTGGGCTGCTTCTCAAGGGGTGAGGGCTCGGCCCAGGGAAGTAGGCCACGAGCGCTGCTACAGCAGCGATCGTGGGCTGCTTCCTCCTGCCTCTCCTCTCACGAGAAGGTTCTTCCTGCCTCTCCTCTTGCGAGAGGAGAGGAAGAGGCAGGGTGCTTCCCTCTCCCTCTCCTCTCGTGAGAAGGAGCTCCTTCTCGCGAGAGGAGAGGGAGAGGGAAGCACCCTGCCTCTTCCTCTCCTCTTGCAAGAGGAGAGGCAGGAAGAAGACGAGAGGGAGAGGCAGGAGGAAGCGGCCTGCAATCGTGGCCTGCTTCTCTGGGCCCAATGCCTGCCGAAGGGAGAAGTTTCCTCCCTTTGGCAGGCGCTTGGGCCTTTAGAGAAGCGCGAAGCATGTTGCTAATCAGCGGCACACCTTGCGCTTCTCTGGGTCCAAGCGCCTGCTGGAGGGAGAAGTTTCCTCCCTTCGCTAGGCGCCTGGTCCTACAGATCGTGTTATCCGATTAATCTGGATATCCGAGTGTCGGTCCGCCCGTTTAAATCAGATAACCGGGGTTCTACTGTATCTTGCAATTAAATACTAAACGATGTAAGTTGTAATTCAATACATTCTACTGTTTGTCAGTTACAGAATTTGACTTGACTTTGTTCTTTCCCACAGACGAAAGACCTCTGACACTAGAAGTTGGATTATTCATCTCAGATAAGTTCTTCTGTAGGACAAATGCTGTGAAAACACAATGTGGTGAATCAACAACACAGAAACCCTGGACCTTGTGAAACAAGAACGAGGAATTACAATGTTGGCTTTGTGAACTAAAACTGCTTAGTAGTGGGCAGAACATCTGAAAATGCGGCCATGGACTGGCTCCTGGCGTTGGATTATGCTCATTCTGTTTGCTTGGGGGACCTTGCTATTTTACATAGGTGGACACTTAGTACGAGACAATGAACATCCAGATCATTCTAGTCGTGAATTGTCAAAAATATTAGCAAAACTTGAACGGTTAAAACAGCAAAATGAAGATTTAAGACGAATGGCAGAGTCACTCAGGTAGACTTTTAAAAATGTTATTGTTATCATCATTGTGCTCCTTCAAGTAATCTGCAATTTTTTACAATCCTAAGGGTTTTTCTTGGCAAGATTATTACTCTTGTGAAGTTTCATTTCCTCTGTTTGAATATACAGGATAAAACTGAATTAATAATGAAATAATCCGTTGGTGAATAGTATGAACTGCATACATGTGGCTTGTATCCATTATGGAACAGACCTCCTTTTTCAGAGGCATGTATTTCATGTTGGAGATATAATGATATTTTCACTGTCTGATATGTCGGTAGTTTTAATGTTGAAGACTTGGAAACTGCTGACAAACATTTTAATATCAAACTCAATCTAAATTTATATACTGTATCTGTAATTGTTAGGTAAGACAGTATGTGATCTTTATTTTCTTATCAGCATAATTTAAAAATGTAGTGTTTGCTTCCTGAATGGAAGGAGAGCATGAAGAAATAATCAACTAATTTTCTTTTTGGCTACTTAAGTATCTGGATTACATAGTCTTCTTCTTATTGTATGTCTTCAATCATTTATTCCTCTCTAAAAAGTTAAATTGGATTTTAAGTGAAGACAGAAGCATAGCCAATCCTAATACCAAGGGACGAGGTAGAAATGCAAATGAGAGAGAAAAGAACAAGGTGAATTTAGTCATGGGCCAGAATGCTATTGAGGTTTTATGGTAGTGTAATTGAGAACTGAAGAGGTACCGAACTCTTCAGTATAACTTTAAATATGAGGTTTACTCTGTACTTCATTTTGTAGACATGCCCTTGGGATAGCTCTATTCTGGCTCAGTCCAGACTCTAATTATGCACATTCATAGAAATGTATACTCCACCACCTTTATATAGGATCCCAAAAGCTTTATACAGGATATCTCATGCTGATATGTGAAACGAGGGGAGTAGCTATGGATAACTTTCACTTTGCATTCCTAATTATCCCAACATATTAATAAATGGAATGGGCGTGATTAGATTTAAATAGTACCAGTTGGTAAAATTCTAATCAGGCTGTAGAGAGCTTGACGTGATCAATTCAGAATGGATTGCCAGAAAGAGGAAATGCTAAATTAGGCTATTTATTTGTAAATGTACAAATATCAAGGATTCTAAAAATATACATGACAGTAGTGGAGTGCAAAAGAACATAGATTATACTATCCTCCTATGCATGCAGTTGAGGCTGATGCAGCTTCACACAACTGTTGTTAAATTTTGTTGACTGACAGCCTTATAACCCTCTGGTCAAACTCTGGAACCTCTATATAGTTTTAGAGGTCAGGATTTAGTTTCAACAGCAGAATCCTAATCATGAAGTGGGGTATTTATACTCCTTTTTATTCTGGCCTGACTATTGTTACTAAGAGACTGGACGTTCTGATATTTCTCTGATGTTGGGGAAAATGCCCATTCAGCTGGGCTTCTTCCACATGATATAGAATCAAGTCAGCAGGATTAGTTGAATGTGAAATATAGTAAATGCTACCTTTGATGATCAGGAAAGTTATTCATTACTTCAAACATGCATAGATGAAAATGTGGCTGTGTTAGTGATTCAGTGTATCAGATATGGGTGTCCAAGGAGAGTAAAGGGTATTACCATAGTTGCTTTTAGTTAACCTTGCCCCCCAGATTCCTTGTTTTCAGGAAATAGTCTCAAGTTAATAAGTTTTATTCTGTGCTGTAAAAATTAAAAATTACCTATGAAAATATAATCTATAATATATGAATGTTACAAGATAATTCTTCTATTTATTTTGCGATTCCCAATTTCCTGGTGTGCTTATAAGAAAATGCAGTGAGTAAAGATTATGAAGATGACTATATAATGCAACCCTGCTATAGAGCTGGAAGCTCTATAGAGCTGCTATAGAGCTGAAAATAGTGTTTTGTTGAACTTTTTGCCAATGCAGGAGCAGCAGGAGCAGTGTAGCTTATTAAAAGGAAGTTAGTTTTAAAATTATTTGATTTGTGTACCATCCTTCTAAGGGAAGCTGCAAACCAACTTTAGTTTTTAAAAATATATTATAAGTAGTATGCTGCCCTGAGATTTGTGATATAGGCATAAAGTTTTGAGGAATGAACAATGGGGTTTTGTATAGTCTTTTAATTATTTTAACAGTTTTAATGGTTTTATGTGATTTTAACTGATTTGTTTTAACAATTCTAGATTTTATTCTGTTTTAATATTTATATGTTGTAGGTTTTAAACTGCATTGTTTCTAATGTTGTGAGTTTTGGGTCTAGATTAAGAGAGGAAAGTGGAGGAATAATAGTAGTAGTAGTAATAATAGCAGCAGCACCAGCATAGAATCATAGAATCGTAGAGTTGGAAGAGACCTCATGGGCCAACCCCCTGCAAGAAGCAGGAAAATCTTTACTTGAGATTTTCTTTTCGTGACCAAGCTCTTAATTCAAAACATTCTTATCTCAAAGTAAATTTTCCCATTTAAGTGCATTTTGGCCTCCCACTCCCAATTTTTTTGTTAGAAGATTTTAAATAAGAAAATGTACTTTATAAATAACAAATAATGTTTATGCACATACACATGGAACAATAAAAATGAAAGATCAACTTTAAAATGGTAGGTTGTGGCAAAGAAGCACAAAGCACATAGTAAAGAGACAGAAGCATTATTTGCTTCATACTGTACTCATTCCAGCCGCCCTCCCTCTCTTGCTCTCTCTCCCTTTCTCTCTTCATGAAGCCAAACATGCCAGGAATAAAAGCTACACAAACTCAATTAACCCAAAGTTCCTCAAATCGAACAAGAGCAAAGTGGACAGTAATCTCCCAAAGCAGCAATCTCCCAAAGCGGACAAGGGCACGAGTCACGGAGGCTGCTCCCTTGAAGCTCTAAAGTGCTGAGCTCTCGTGCTAGCACACCCTCTGACGCTAGCTCTTAACTCAAAATGCTGCTTTTATGTAAAAGTGAAACCTAAGTAAGAGGTTTCACTGTACAGGATAGAGTGCAAATATTTTGATAATAATAAATAACAATACATTGGATATAATTAAAAGCCTCCTCCCCATTAGAAAAACTGCATTAACACAGTTCTCCATTACAGATAAACTTCAAGGACCATTCAGCTAAATGTTAGCCATGTGTGGAGATGGCTAGGGAAAGGGCTTGTGTGTGTACTTTCCTTTGTCTTCTCACTTTACCCCCCCCCCCCCCCCCAAATGTGCTTGTTTGAATGCCTGAAGTGAATAGGGCTATGTCATAAACTTCAGGAAATGCTTCGTTTTATCCGTGCCACAGCCTGTTGTGTTTTCCAGGAAAGCTAAATTTGAAGATTTTCAATGTAGGTTTGTTATTAAATTGAGGCAGTGGCCAGTGACAAAATTCAGTGGTTAAATGTGAGATTGGGTGGCTAAACACTGATGTGATGACCCCGTTGCAGCTGCTAATTTGTTTTGGTACATGGGAGAATATCACCCCCTACATTCTGCACATCACAATGTGCAAACCTCACTTTGGACAGTATATGTTTCAATATAAAATAAAATTCCAATATCCCAAAGATACAATCACTTCTATATTTGTAAGAAATGCCTGAATAAGAGTGCTTCTGTGATTCTTGTCCCTACACTTTTTAAGACACCTCCATGGCATGATGAGGCACTGAAATAGGATTTTGTGGACACAGCTACATTTTATTTCAGTTACTAATACTGTATTTTAAATTTGTGTGCTTTGATTTCCTTCAGGTGACTAAAGGCAACTAACAAGTAGTAACTTCATATTTAAGCAACAACAAAATGAAACAGTAAAAAAAGTTTTACCTGCATATGCTAACAATGCACGTATTTACTCAGGTATAATGTGCCATCTAATATAATGCACACTTCTACTTTGAAAGTGCATATTACAAAAGAATTGCCCTCAAATGTAATGTTCCCAACAGCACAGGCACAGCACATCAGGTAGGCAGGCAGCATGAATGATGTTGCACTTCAGCAGGGTTTTACCTTGCTCACAGCACCCCCCAAGAAACCAAGTTTGAAAGTCAAAGCAGTTTATTAAGAAAACATATATAAAAAAGGGCAAAATACTTCGGCGTGAACAAAGGGTAAAATCCAAAAGTTAATATAGAAGGCAAAAGTCACAAGCAAAAAGTCAGTTCAAACTGATCACGGGAAACAATCCAAAGGCAGAATAAATCCAAAACAGGGCTTAAAACTGGAATATGAATCTTTATAACATGAACATGAATCCCAAAATATTCCATGGAACAAGATACCAGAGTATGAACTTGAATCTTGGCTTGAACGAAGAACGAGGCTAGAAGACTTCACAGGGAAAGCAATGTTGCTAGATCTAAAATCTCCCCATAGCTTCCTTTGCTTTAAGGACTACAAAACATGGACATATTCTTTTGACCTTGAGGGGCCTGTTTTCGTCTATCTCTCTCTCTTACAAAGTCTGTCTGATTTTCGGCACCTGAATCCTTCCCTTCTCAGAGCCAATCTTTACTGTGTATCCAAGTCAACTTCTCCCCCAGATGATCTAATGTTATCAGAGCTGCTGGATTCCAAAACATCTGTAGTTTCAGATGGAAACACAACCTGTTGCTCATACACCCCCTCGTTTTCTCCCGTCTCAGCTGTATTTGTCTCCAGTGTTTTTCCAAGCTCTGAACTGCATCTGAGCTGTCAAACTCTGCACATGATCCCAGAGACCCTGAAACCCCAAGCCCCTCAGCTCCATCAGGTTGAATCACAATAAATGAAGCCATTTGGAAAGCCACAGTCTTCTGTTAGGCTAAGGCTGCACACAATACCCAATTGGCCTCATTCACAATGCCTTCAATTTTGATTTGGGGGGATTATGAATCAGGCCAATGGGAAATTGTAAAGGATTGACCTGGGGGGGAGCGACCCCAAGGGCTGCCCAGGAGGTAGAATTTGCAGCTAAGTGGCAGGAATGATTGGGCCATCATCTGGGCACTCCTCATCCTTATCCGGGTGCCATTGAGACCTGAGGCTACCACCACCACCACCACCGGGAACAGCCTCTTTGTGCACTATCCCCCTCCACCCCCCCTCGGTCCAGCTTCTTCCAGGCCTTTTGGTGCAGCTTTGTCTATGTGCACCACTCTAGCATGTCATCGAATCTAATGGGCACCTCTATTTCAGCAATGTAATTTAGCAAAAAAAAAAAAAAAGGTTAGGATTAGACTTGAGTAGATATGGTAATTTGTCAGTAACTGAAAATGGTAATGCAAATATGCTTCAAACATGTACAGAAAAATTATAATTACTGTCTTTTAGAAACCAGGTACACGTTTACTGGTATGAATGCCACTTTTTACACATCTGCATTTCATGGTCTTGGAACTATGAATCTGAAAAGTAGATACACATTCTCTAATACACATGTGTTTTGATACCAGATTTGATTTTGATATTAGATCAGAGAGCTCATAACTGATAAATTGACAGAACAGTCATATTGATAAGTATGTACCGTATATACTTGAAGATCAGCTGAGTTTTTCAGCCCTTTTTATGAGTTGAAAAAACCTCCCCTGGCTTATAATCGGGTCAAGGTCAAGGCCGGCAAAGGAGCCTGTAAGCTATTGCTTGCAATATGTGATCTATTTCTCTGTTCTCCCTTATCAGTGTGTTTTCTTTTGCAAAGCCTCCCTCGCTCTTAATCAAGGGAATGTTTTGAAAAAAGAAAGATGCCCTTGCAAGTCAGGAAGAAAAAAATATATTCATTAATCTTATGAGAGCATTTTCCCCTGAAATATTTGTTAAACTTTCCTACAGATATATAGGCATTAACCCCGTGCAAGCTTTTGCAATCTCTATATACCTTTATATTTGTATCTATCTATATACATTAATTTTATATATGAATTTTCCCCTCATATGTTTGCAGGTCTTTGCAAATCCTTTCTACATATGGATCCATGTACCTGTGTATCTGTAGCCATACATATACATTATTTTTATATATGAATTTTCCCCTCATATGTTTGCAGGTCTTTGCAAATCCTTTCTACATATAGATCCATGTACCTGTGTCTTACTTACTTACTTAGGCAATCCCTCGTAGTTTGAGGATGATGGTCCTCCATCTATGGGGTCTTGGGGGTGGGTCCGTAGATGGCTGTAGAGACCTATTCTTGATCTGCATGTTCTCCCGCAGTGAGGACATCGGTTTCCAGGTGGAAAGCAGTCTCGGTCAGGGTTGGCTTGACGGGCCTTCCTCTTGGCATGTTTCTCCCTTAAGCCCTCCATTAGTGCCTCTTTGAACTCCGCAGCACTGCTGGTCACAGCTGACCTCCAATTAGAGCACTCAAGGGCCAGGGCTTCCCAGTTCTCAGTGTCTATGCCACAGTTTTTAAGGTTGGCTTTAAGCCCATCTTTAAATCTCTTTTCCTGCTCACCAACATAACGTTTCCCGTTCTTGAGTTCGGAATAGAGCAACTGCTTTGGGAGATGGTGATTGAGACGGACAACGTGGCCAGTCCAGCGGAGTTGATGGCGTAGGAGCATCGTTTCAATGCTGGTGGTCTTTGCTTCTTCCAGCACACTGGCATTTGTCCGCCTGTCTTCCCAAGAGATTTGCAGGATTTTTCTGAGGCAGCACTGATGGAAATGTTCCAGGAGTTGAGTGTGACGTCTGTAGACTGTCCACGTTTCGCAGGTGTAGAGCAGGGTTGGGAGGACAATGGCTTTATAAACAAGTGCCTTGGTATCTCTATGGATATCCCGATCATCAAACACTCTCTGCTTCATTCTGAAAAATGCTGCACTCACAGAGCTCAGGCGGTGTTGTATTTCAGTGTCGATGTTGACTTTTGTGGAGAGGTGGCTGCCAAGGTAGCAGAAATGGTCAACATTTTCTAGTGTTACACTATTAAGCTGTATTCCTGGCATTGCAGAGGGATTGGCTGGTGCCTGTTGGAAGAGCACTTTGGTTTTCTCGATGTTCAGTGAGAGGCCGAGCTTCTCGTATGCTTCTGCGAAGGTGTTTAGAGTGGCTTGTAGGTCTTCTTCTGAATGCGCACAGACTATGTTGTCGTCAGTGTACCTGTGTATCTGTAGCCATACATATAATGTATATGTATTTTTATATATGAATTTATCCTCATATGTTTGCAAGTTTCTGCAAATTCTATATAGATATAATTATCTATATAAAGAGAGATGTCTGGATAGATATGAATATATTCTTACCTACCTATATAGGGCTTGCAAATATTATAGGGGGGAAATGAACACGTAAATATATATAGACATGTCTCTCTCTCTCTCTCTCTCTCTCTCTCTCTCTATATATATATATATATATATATATATATGGTTTTCAAATGTTGTAGGGGAAATGCACACATACATAGAGAGAGAGGGGGGATTTGCAAATGTTTCAGGGGGAGATACATATGTGAAATTAGTATATATAATTATAGATCTATATCTAGCTCTGCATTGTTTATATAAGCATTGGATGTTTGCCTGTTACTATGTTGGAAGCCGGCCTGAGTCCCCATGGGGAGATAGGGTGGGATCCAAATGAACGTTTTTTTAATTATTCAAAAACATTTAACCTACTGATGCCTGGATTGATGACATTTTATTGGTATCTATTTTTATTTTGAAATTTACCCGTAGCTGCTGCATTTCCCACCCTTGGCTTACACTCGAGTCAATAAGTTATCCCAGTTTTTTGTGGTAAAATTAGGTGCCTCGGCTTATATTTGGGTCGGCTTATACTCGAGTATATACGATAATTCACAATAGTAGAATATAGCATCTCAAACGTTCCATCATATTTATATACAACAATTGTATGTTTCCCATTATGGAAGACTTAATCGGTTCAATGAATACTTGAATTGGTTATCAGGGTATCCTTTTGCACTTGCTGCAAAGACAAAGTCACTATATGTGAGAGTATTATGGGATATGGTTAGAGTGTCTGCCTAGTTTAGAGGGTGAGCTTTTGCTCATTATAAAACATCACTGCTTCCAAACACCACAGGTTCCCTGGGGCAATTTGCAAACTGCAGGAATTTTGTACTTGATAGTTGGCATGTAGATGGACAATTTGTGTTACACTTAAAGTGCCGGTTTGAGTCCCTTTCTGGGGAGATAAAGCTGGGGTATAAATAAATAACTAAATAAATAAATAAAGTGTCTCAATCAAAAATTAGGTATTGGGCCTTCTGTGATGATGGTTGGAAAGCAAAATTAACCCAGAGCAACAACCCCTTTCTAACATGAACAGTGTTTCACATTATACCCCCCAGGCACAGAGATAATTTGTTGTTGTTGTTGTTGTTGTTGTTGTTGTTGTTGTTGCTGTCGTTATCGTTATTATTACTCTAATTACATTAAAGCAAATATGTTTTCATATCCCAACCATTTGATCCTGCAAGATTCTTTTCTAGATGATTGGTATATTTTCTTGAATACAACTTATGTCTAACCAATCTAACATCAATCTTTGACTATTTGTGGAGTTGCAAATTAAAATACAAAACTTTGATGTTAGGCTCTAACAACATTACTCATCTGGCTAACCACCAATGTCTATACAAAATGATAAAAGACCACATTCTCATGATCCTTGTCTTATGATTTTATCATCAGAAGATTTGTACACAACCACCTTCATTTTGCAAACTCCAATTCTACGTATAGTATTGTTTGGAATACTATGTTTGGAAACTGCTTTGGGTCCCTCACCAGGGGTGAGAAAAGCGGTATATAAGTGAAGTAAATAAATTTTAAATAGCACTTTTACTTTAGCTTTACACTTTATTAATGAAAAATAATGTACACAACCTTCATTTTAGTGCTAAAAAATAGACACCCTAAAATCAAATATAAATATCTAAAATCCTTAATACTTCTGTTGCCAAACATTTTGGATAAGGGATAAGAGAACTGTACTAGCTATTCTAAAAACAAATAAGTCAGCCACGTTGGGCTTCAGTTAAGACTTAGTCTCTTTGCATGTGTAGTTTTGTAGATCTTTTCTGAATTAAAGCAGTTTATTGTGGCTGACACAAACAGCATATATAAAGGTAATAAAACAGTGATGTTATAAGATTTCAAATAGGTCTCCAAAACTTATAACACAAAGAGATATAGAGTGCAGCAACAACATATTGTTGAGAAATGTAACTCAATAAAGAAACATTACTATTTTTGTGAATTATTTTTTTATATCGTTACATGTAAGACAGTGAGAAATTATAAGGCCATGAATAGCAGTCATAGGAATAGTAGCTTTCTGTTTTTGGAAAAATTAGGAACCATATACTTCCTGCTGCTTGCATTATTCATCTATCCTTTTGAGGAGATACAGTACTGCTTTCCCTTGCACACCAGTTTTTGGTGGAACTTTTTGGAAGGGAACAGTGTTTGCCCAGTGCATGGTGTTCCTCATGCATATATAATCAGAGATTACAACAGTTTCGTCTCATGCTAGTTTCTTATGCTTGCATGTCAAGATGTAGACTTCAGTTCATAGCTGTTTCTGTCTTGTTCTTGCTACATTAGATTTCATTCTTAAATATTTATGCTTTCAGAGGAAATTGGGCATAAAATACTATACAACTTTCAGGGACAAAAGTTCTTGTGTCTATGATGATATGTTATTGTATTGTAATGTATTGCTATAGTATTTATTATTATTTTATTGATCTTGGCACAATCTGGATATTGGCTTTCCCAACTCTTAGAAATCAGAACTACGACTACTGTATATGCAAGCTTACTTGTTGTACTCTTTTGGTTTTGTAATAGGATACCAGAAGGTCCTGTTGATCAGGGTCCTGCTGTAGGAAGAGTACATGCTTTAGAAGAACAGCTAATAAAGGCCAAAGAACAGATGGAAAATTATAAGCAACAAACAGGAGATGGTTTGTATATGATTTTTCTTCTTCTATCTTAGAATGGAACACAAATGTGTGTCTTTTGTAATGAGATAAATGTCAACAGTCCTTTCTGTCCTTTCCCCTCCATTTTGTTAGTGGGCTTAGGAAAAGAACATGAAATATTGAGAAGGCGGATTGAAAATGGAGCCAAGGAACTTTGGTTTTTTCTCCAGAGTGAACTGAAGAAATTAAAAAGTCTGGAAGGAAGTGAACTCCAAAGGCACACTGATGAACTTCTATCTGACTTGGGTGATCATGAAAGGTACTAACAACTATTATAGCTGAATGTTTGTTGTACTAAAGCTTGTAAACCGTATGAAAGTGATGATAACAACATGCTTAATTTTGCTTTTGATGTAGTCTTTGGGTAATAAATGAAATATTGAATTAGTTTATTTTACTATCAAAATATAAATACATAGTTATGAGATATGCCTACCTCCCTCTGTTCTGCTGTAGAATGTATGACACTTTTGCTTGTATATATTTTTTTATAAATGTAAAATAGTAAGGTGCATGTAGAAATCTGTTTTCTTCTGTAAATCTCATTCAGTCTCACACCAAGGGTTTCAGAGGTAACATGTGTACAGTGCAGTAACACTGTCTCATATTTTGTTCATAATCAAAAAAGTTTGGTCATTGAAGTGCTGCACGTAAAAGACATAATGGCTTCATCTATACATATAAAAGTGCATTTTTGTTTCATGATAGTGTTCCCCACTGAATATGAGTAAATGAACCCAAATAATTTAAGATGTTGTTTTCACTTTTCAGCAGTCTCTTCATTTCCTGGATTCTATTGTGCAAATGGCTTTGTAGAGACATATTCATTAAAGCACAGCAGATAATATTGGCCTTAATGTGACATTTCATAACTTTCAACCACCTTTAAAATGAAACAAAAGGCAATTTGAAACAGCTTGAAAGCACCTAATTTGGCATTATTGAGTGTTTTTTTTCAGCAATTTATTTTTCCTGGCAGATGGTTGGTAAGTACTATTGGGGCCCCAAAGGTCACACGTTTTCTACTCCAGCTTCCCCACTGCTGGAGAGATCTGCATTATGATCAAAGATTTACCAAGCAATTGCAAACTATTATTTCTGTCTGTTTCTTAATTTTACAAGGTATGATGTGCTCCATTAAGATCATTTACCCTGAGGGAGGTGAATGTCCCCCAGGGGACATTCAGATGGTTATTGTTGATATTGTTGGAGTTAAAGCCAAACAGTAAAAAGCTCGGGTTGAATATTTTCAGATTCAAATTTTCACTAATCTGTCATTTTAGAAAAATTAACTGTTTTTAAAATTAATTTTATAGTTTTCTCTAAGATAATAAAACGGAGACCTCATCTTCAGAGTCCATTTTGTATTTCTGAAATGGTAGATTGTTAAAGTATCTCCTAAATATTACACAATTATTTTTAATTATTTTATGCTAATAATTTTTAAATGATCACCAAATATATTTGAGGTACATTATCAAAATATTTTAAAATAGAATTTTTGGTTGCTAATGCGATTTTTGACTTGTTAAAGCTTGCTCAAATGAAAATTGCTTCTAAGATGGAAATCACTCCCCTCCACCATTGCCTTTGAAAATGTACTCCAGAAAGTCCTCCAGTCATCTAGAGTAGATTTTAAAGGTGTACAGATTGCTGGACGAGGGAAAGATAAACTGTTTCTCCTGTTTTCATTATTGTAAATGCCTTCCATCCACCAGAACAGTTCCAATCTGTGCAATGATTTGATAAAAACACAACTCCCCTGGAAGAAATAATTCAAAAACCTTTTGATAGTGTTCTTTTTTTCTTGCAGATTTCTTCTGTTTGGAAAATTCACATTAATACAATGTTTGGTTTTGCAAATCAAGGTGTAGAACTAAATAGAACTGAATTGTGAAACAGAGATTAAGGCTGCAGTCAACTACATTTAAGAAAGACTGAATATAATGAAACATATTGTTCATGTGCTAAGTAATTGTTTTATCAGAGTTTGAAGCTACAGTTTCATATGACATTCTGACTAATCAGTGACTTGTCTCATTTAATCTGAACTATTATTTATAATTTTTGCCTCTTATACTGCAAAACCCCACATACCGGTTTTTACTTGAGTGTAATTTGTCATTGAATCTAATGCGCACCACAATTTTCAAAACCCTGAAACCAAAAAAAGTATTTGCTGGAGAATGTAATACGCAGTAGAAAAAGTGCATTCTTTGTAATTTGGCCAAAATATCCCAGGATTGCAAAGCATTGAGTCATGGTAATTAAATTAGAGCTGACGTCACTCAAATAGAATCTTCAGGTGCAGCTCCAGTTTCATGGATAAGCTAGATATTTATGTTGGCACTAAATCTTTTTTTTTTCCAAATTTGGGGCCAATCAGCAATCTTTGTCTTTAAAAATGCTGCTTATTGGTTGGTTATTTATTAAATTTAGAGTGAACAAATGTTAAAGATTGTAGTGGCTACCACTCTTTTTTCTCTTTCTTCAAATCCTAAGCAATATCTTCATCAACATGACAGGCCGTATTTCACTGCCAATAATTTAGGAAATTCTTAGGGTAAGTTTATTATTGCTACTGTATTTTCCCCAAAATAAGACAGTGTCTTATATTAATTTTTGCTCTGAAAGACACACTAGGTCTTATTTTCAGGGGATGTCTTATTTTGCTCCCTCCTTCTCCACCGAGGAATCACGCTGAGGCTGTTAGGAATTGTGGGGCCCAAATTGGTCCATGCCTGTTTTAGCTGCTAGGCCTTCCTCCGGCCGTGCCCATTTTTACCTCAGAGTAGGGCCTTGGCCTCAGCACTGGAAAGAAACCATGCGAAGGGCCCCAAAGGCACGCACATCCCTGGCGAGGCCTAGGCCGGCGCTGCTGGCAGTGGTGCCCACTTCCTGAGGTGAGCGAGAGGGCATGCCCTTGCCTCCTCCACCTTTGCGTGGTTTCTTTCCGATGTTGAGGCCAAGGCCCTACTCTGAGGTAAAATGGGCATGACCGGAGGGAGACCTAGCAGCTAAAACAGTCATGGACCAACTTGGGTCCTCCAGGTGTTTTGGACTTCTACTCCCACAATTCCTAACAGCCTCAGCTCGCCTTCCTTGGTGGCGGCGGCTCCCTTCTCCTAGGTCTTACTTTCAGGGGATGCCTTACATTTGGCAAGTCAAAAAAAACTCCACTAGGTCTTATTTTCAGGGGATGTCTTATTTTCGGGGAAACACAGTAAAAAGTGACTAATATATTCCTAAGGTCTGTGCAGGGATTGAAGCTTGGCATTTTAAAATTGTGAATTAGCATATGTATAACTATTACAATAATGTTTTTCCCCCCAGGAATGAAAGTTCTCTCTTAATTCTAAGGAATTAGTTCCTTAGAGAGTTGTCAGATTTATTTTTGTGTTTCTTTCTGATCTTTGATAGTGTTCATTTCCCCTTCATTCTAAAGGGGATGGCAGAAGGCTTGTTGTATTATTTTGTACAGATAATTCTGATTAGATTTTTACATCTTGGAACATGTCAGAAATACAAGTCATACATATACTTTGAGTCACAAACTCCTGGACTCACTTGGTTTTTTCTTGTGTCATTACTTGAATTTTTCCTGGTTTTCCTTTGAAGGTGCTCATGGATGATACTGATAGCAACTGTATTTGGAATTGCACTTTTAAATGTTCACGAAATAATGGAAATTATAGAGTATAGGAGAAGGGAATGTGTTTCTCTCCAGATATTGATAGATTCCAACTCGGTGGTCCACACTCTGGTTACATCCCATTTGGACTACTGCAACGCCCTCTACGTGGGGTTGCCTTTGAAGACGGCCCGGTAGCTTCAATTAGTACAACGTGCAGCAGCCAGATTAATAAATCAGGCGACTTACAGGGAGCGTACCACCCCCTTGTTAAACCAGCTCCACTGGCTGCCGATATGCTACCAAGCCCAATTCAAAGTGCTGGTTTTGACCTATAAAGCCCTAAACGGTTCCAGCGCAATCTACTTGTCCGAACGTATCTCCTCCTATGAGCCAGCAAGATCTCTGAGATCATCTGGAGAGGCCCTGCTCTCAGTCCCACCTGCCTCGGAGGTGCGGCTGGTGGGAACGAGGGACAGGGCCTTCTCGGTGGTGGCTCCCCGGCTGTGGAACACCCTCCCAAGAGAGATGCGTCAAATCCCAACTCTGTTGAGCTTCAGAAAAGCCCTAAAAACATGGCTGTATGCCCGGGCTTTTAATCAATAAATGGCGAAGATGACATGGACTGAACTATGGACAAAGCATGAGGATGAATGGATCTGATTTTATGTTTGAAACATATATTTTAATTTACAATGTATTTTAATAGTTTTAAATGTTTTATGTGCTGTTTTTTATTGATTTGTATGGGCATCTAATGGTTGCCACTGTTGTAAGCCGCCCTGAGTCCCTTCGGGTGAGAAGGGCGGGATATAAATGTGATAAATAAATAAATAAATAAATAAATAACTCCTGTCTATCTCAGCCCTCTTGGTAAGGGACCAGATGAAAAGAGTTGCAGCCACAGGGCCACAAGGATCTATGAAACTACCTGGGAATGCCCCAAGGACTCTCGGTTTACCAGCATCCATGGGGATTGGTAAATGCTGGATAAATTTAGTTTCTGGCCTACCTAATACTGTACCATACCATACCATATATTCTGTATTGACTTGATCTTAATATTGCTCCATGCAGTCATACCAGCCACATGACCTTGGAGCAACGCAGGCTTTTTGGCTTAGAAATGGAGATGAGCACCAACCCTACAGAGTTGGACACGACTAGACTTAAAGCCAGGGTAAAATCTTTACCTTTACCTAATGTTGAAATACTGTAATGAAAAGCAAATAAAGACAAACACAAACTTAATGTAACACAGTTTTACTGTATTATAAATACAACTTTGTGATTACAGTATTATTATTTCAATTTTTGACTGGTTGCTTTGAGTTCTAGTAGCTTGAGTTCCGGTTAACCAAGAGTCTACTGTACTAATGCACTTTCTCTCTAGCTTGTTATGTTTATAAAATCTGTAGCTGTGCTCATGGATACTGAATGAATATACAGTAGAGTCTCACTTATCCAACATAAACGGGCCGGCAGAATGTTGGATAAGTGAATATGTTGGATAATAAGGAGGCATTAAGGAAAAGCCTATTAAACATCAAATTAGGTTATGATTTTACAAATTAAGCACCAAAACATCATGTTATACAACAAATTTGACAGAAAAAGTAGTTCAATACGCAGTAATGTTACGTAGTAATTACTGTATTTACGAATTTAGCACCAAAATATCATGATGTATTGAAAACATTGACTACAAAAATGCATTGGATAATCCAGAACGTTGGATAAGCAAGTGTTGGTTAAGTGAGATTCTACTGTACATGTCTTTATATATAATTATGGATACATTGTCTATAAAACTTCAGGTAAAGGAAACTATATAGACTTCTCGCTGTCCTAAACTAAATTAATTACTTTATATGTACCAAGCTAAGGAGGGTGGCTTCTCTAGGAGTATATTTCATCATAGTATGAAGATTTCTGAAGCTATAAAAGCCAAAAGAGTCTTATGACACTGAAGTTGATTTATTTTTTTGCCAACCTTGGCTCTAACTAGATTAATTTGTTTGCCAGAATGTTCAATAACTGTATATTTCCTTATTTGACAACTGGAACATATTAAATTTGCCTCATATCTAGACCTGGCATCAAAGTTAATAACATGTGAATTATTTATATCCCTGTTCATTTCTGTAAAACTGATATCTTAGGTACCATTGGCAAAATAATATTTTACAAGCTGTTTTGTGGATGTTATTGGCTTCAGAAGCAGGTTAAATTTCTTGGCTGATGGAAATTCTTGCTACTAATATTGATAACCATAATATTAAATATAGAATCCAAGTGATTTTATGGAAAGGATAAAATTATTTATTTCATTTCAGTGTAAATTAAAAATATATAGAATTGGAACTTTAACTGTGATACAAATATTTAGATATTAATATAATTGTCCTATATTTTGCAAATGAAAGGTGCAATCCATCACCCCATGGACTCAACTAGACATGGGACACAGTGAAGTCAGCTGCCTTTTTACTCAGAATATTTGTCTATTTATCCAGGTATTGTTTTGACAGCAGTTGTCCAGAGTGTCATGCAGAAATCATTATTATCACTTGCTGCTTGACCATTTAAACCAGTGGTTCCCATCCTGTGGACTGCAGCCCACTGGTGAGCCCGAGACCTAAAATAAGGTCCACAGCTCTAGATTATTAAATATGGTTTTCTGTGGGTGAGCAGATGGTGATTATTGATTGGCATATTTCTGTATCAGAAACTAGAGCTGATGTGGTCTATCCAATACAGTTTTCTGAATCAGCCCCCCCCTCCCCAAATAATCAAACCAAATCTAAAGTTGACCAAAAACTGATTCGTAACCCTTTTGGTACTAATGTTGGAGAGTGGTCCCTGGTCAAAAAAAGGTTGGGAACTACAGATTTAAACTGAAACTACTAGGGACTGAACATGACAGCTATAATTCTTTTCCTGCATCATGGTAATGGAGGAAGGATATCAAACAGTGTTCTCTTGAGCCAACTTCCTGCCTCTCTTACCAAGATCCATTGAGGTGCACCTACTCATGGAATTTCTTCTATCAATAAAATAGTGAGAGAGCTCCCCTGTCTATAGCACCTTCCCTGTGTACTCAAAAAATCTTCTGCAGCAGGCTGGGAAATCCCCTACAGAGATTTCCAAACTTCACCAAGGTGATGTTAGGAAACAGAAGAAAAGTATGTCCCTCATGCAGTGCCAGAATGGCATCAGGAGATATAGCTAATGGCTACACCCCATGGACATGAATAATACCTGAAGATCACAGCAGATAAATGTACTGTCTTTCACTTGCTAAGAAAACCGTTCTTTATTCAATAATGAAAGAGGGTCAATTTTTCATCATAGTTTTATATAAGCTCTGTTATTTTCCCAAAGTGCATGTCTAAACTGATTTAATTAAATGATAGGCAAATAAGAAGAACAAACATCAAATTAAACTAAATAAACTAAAAAGACAGATGTGCTAACTCTTCAATTCCACAAACTGATGATTAAGACCCATAATCCAAAAAATGAATATTTTTGGTAATTAAGTTTTACTTTCATAATAATCACATTTAAAGTCACTTCACATGTCCTTCTTAACCCGTGTTTTCTTGCTGGATGAACAACTGGCAAATGCATATTTTTACGATTGTTAATAAAGAAGGGATCATCACATTTTCTACCATCATTTTCATTTTGATTTTTTTTGTAAACTATAGCTTATAAAATAGCTAATTATTAATAATACATTAGACTCTCAGTCAAACGGAACTTAAGCAACTGGAACTCTCAAGCAACCAGCCAGAAAATTGAAGAAATGTATACTTTACATAAAAATGTTTTTATAATACTGTAAAACTGTGTTATGTTAAGTTTGTATTTATTTGCTTTTAATTATTGTATTTCAATGTTAATATCAATATAGAGTTTTTTATATGGTATAGTATGGTGTTTAGTATTAGTCCCCACAGGCCTTCTGTCCTCTCACTTTCTGTTGTTGCCAGCTACAACAGCAACAGGGCCACATACCTGCTGCTCGGTAGTTCCTTTTTTTGATTCTGTGCCCAAGAAGTGCCAGTCACATGATACAGAATCAGGAAGGGAGGTTGCTGAAGAGCAGGTATGTTGTCCTGTCTCCAGTATAGCTTACAGCAACCAGTCCCTGTCCAGCAGTGCAGAATTAGCTTTGGCACAGCTGGGCAGTAGGAAAACTCTCTCGCCGCCTAGGCAGCTCAGGGTGTCCTTGTTGAACAATCTTATTTGTCTGTGTAAAACCAGCCTCAGTTTGTGTGAGGTGATATGCTATTCATTGTTAAGGTATTTTTTTTAAGATTAGAGAAAGTTTATTTCAGACATCTAACATTGCTCTTGTAGATGATAGAACAGATTTATCTGAAAAATGATTTCTATGCTTGTACCACAAATGCTCCCATGTAGGCATGGAAACAATATGTGAAAAAATGGTCAAAAATCTGTTTTTCAAGTTTTGAGGAAAATATGACAAGATGAATACAGGACTGACAAGGATCCTTGCAGTTCAGTTCTTGTACACAAAATTTGCACATGATTGTTTTGCGTGGAAAGTAGTGTTTTCTATGTCGGAAAAAGCCGCTCTGAGTCCCCCTGGGGAGATAGGGCGGCCTATAAATAAAATGTTCTTCTACTTATATTATTATTTTATTATAAATAGTCTTTTCTGTCTGGAAAATATGTCAGTGAAGGAATATGAATTTCTGCACGGAAATTGTGCAGTGTTGTTATTACTGTTTTATTTATAATTTCCTTTCATTATTGATTCTCCAAATCCAAAAAAATCTAATAAAATATGGAATGGAAGAAGAGAAGAGAATGGGAACCTAGCTCTTTTAAGCCAGCTAAACAATATAATATCTCTGTGTTCTTTATTGTGGTTTTGGTGCATCACACACTGGTTCTGCCACTGCAAAGAGCAGCTTGTGGAACCTGCCCCTTCCCTATAGATGCCCATTGCTGGTGCCATTTTCACAGTTCTTAATCATCATCTCCTTAATAGCAGATATCTGAAGAACCTCTAGATGCAGCTTTCTTCTTCTTTCATTCCTGCTTGTTTTTTCTCTCATAGTCCTTTGGCTCATGGGAACTCTTCAAGAACTATGTCATTTGCCACCAGAAAGTCTCCCGCTCTGATGACTAGAATAAGTGCCTCCTTTGCCTTCTTGAGGATCATAACCCTCAAATGTTTTTAACCACACAAGCATGTAGAAATAGAATAGCCAGGATCAAACTATTTCTACTTGAGCAAGCAGTCGAACCCATCCTTATTGAGCCTATGTTGTTGTCACTAGTCTACAAATCTTTCTGATTGCCCCCCCCCCCATTTTTCTTGAATAGAGGCATCCTAAGTAATAGAGGCATATAAAAAGGTCGCAGAAGTCCCTGCTTAGCAAGTGAAGAGACATTCTTTGCAAGCAGCCAAAACAGGAGTGTCCATGACAGTACCACACATAGTTGTGTCTACAACAAGGACCTTCCTCACCCTCTATATGGGGATTCCAATCCCTTGAAACCACTCCAACACAATTACTTTTCAGAGAATTGGGACTCTGTCTTGTTTCCTCATCCTCTGCAATTCTTCCTTTAAAATGACCTATACATTTCATTACACTAAGTTACAACAAGAAAATCCTTCTCACTATTCCAGTTTTGTTACCCTGCTCACACTGAAAAGAATAATATCCTGCTCCAATTTGTTACTCTCTCATTGAAAAGAATACCCTGCTCATTACACCAATCTGTCATGAATAATTTTCAAACAAAGGTTCTTAAAAGCATATCCTAATCACACTGAAAAGAATATCCCACTTCTAACATTTTTGGTGTCAGAAGTGGGCTATTCTTTTCAGTGGGCTTTTCTTTTCTTTTAAGAACCTTTGTTTAAAAAGAATTCATGACAGTTGTATAACATGATTAGCTAAGTTTACTCAAACAAAGTAGCTTTTTCTATGGACAGCTGTTAATGTTTGGCCATGAGGTTAACAAGGACTCCAAAACCCATTTGCCTCATGGCAGAGGCCCAGCTAATTTCATTAGTCAAGTCTAGAACTGGTTAGACTTGATTGCCTTCGTATGCAAAAGCTGACTCATTTCTCATTCAACAAGAAAGAATTAGCTTAAACTAACTGATCATTTAAGTGACCACAAAGTTTGCCAAGAAAATATATCTTCTTAAATGGCATATTTATTTATTTAAAATTCCTGATCAAATTATGCTGAGAATGTAAAGATAAAATATGGCAATGTTGAAAACCTTTTGCAAATTCCTCTTCTTACTATTCATCATCTAATCAGAATCTAGTCCACATCTCTGTCTGGTGTCAGTGAACTGAAAGGGATTCAGATATGTTGAAACAGCAAGTAGGCTATGTAAGAAACCTATTTTAAGATATTTGCATCTCGGTGTTTGATGGCAGTGACTCACTTTAGTAAAAATTAATATGGCAGTCTGTCTATTCCAAGGGATTTGCTTCCTATAGATACTGTTTTTGTTAGGGGGGGGGAGGAACTCTACATAAATGTGTGTGTTTGTATAAAGTGGGGATGGGAAAACAGTAGACTAGATTCTCCTCTTCAAATGTCTTAATTATTGGAAGATTACAGCTTGTATGTGGATTAAGGATTGGTGAATGTGTTGTGTATGGGTGGAGTTCCCACACACAGAGGTGGGTAGCTCTGGTACTAAAGTAGAAAAATATTATTTCAATTTTAATATATGTTCGATGCTTTGGAAGATTTAGTTTTCATTTTGTCGTTGTTTTTTATTATTTAAGTTAGCCCCAAAAGTTTTAATGTTACTTTTGTTTATACAAACAGGTCAATAATGACAGATCTGTACTACCTCAGTCAAACAGACGGAGCTGGTGATTGGCGAGAAAAGGAAGCTAAAGATTTGACAGATCTGGTACAGAGGAGAATAATTTATCTTCAGGTAAGAATTCTGTAGAAAAGCCAGTTATATAGAAGGAAATTATTAAAGTAGTATCTAAGCTAATAAGGGACAAATGTGAAAAACAAGAAGCTGGCTTCAGAAAAATCCAAATATTTATTATTATTGCTATTATAGTGAATAAGATAACAAAAATGCAAAAACGTTTCACATAATAAGTTATATCTAGTGTGGCTATGAGTATGGTAATCTGCTTATATGTTATTAGGTGATACAAAATTAAACATTATATAAAAACATTTATTAAGCATATTTGGCTTTCCAGAGATTTAGCTATAACAGTTTATTCAAGAAAACAAAAATCCAAACATCGTTACAAACAAAAACCATATGCAAGAAAACATATTTGAAACAGTATCGGCACTGAGAAAGTACATCGTAACAAGGAGTTTTCTTAATGTATTAATAAGGTCAACAAGTAAAGTCAATGAAGATACAATCATTTTACATAATTAATAACAAATAATGATAGGTGTAATAATAAAGAAGCTCCTGATTTAGTTTAAAACTTTTTCCGTCTAAAGTATACTGCACTTATAGTTCTAATACAATTGTTCTAATTACCTGAGTATGTTTAGCTCCCCCCCGGTCCCTTCCCCTTTCCTTGTGCCACCTTCATCTGGACCAACTTATCTTATTCTCCAGAATTTTATTGTATCTGTTGCAGGTTTGTTCCCCTGTCCTCCAGTAAATACAAATTCTATAAATTTCCCCCATATTTTCCATAAACCTGTTTACTTCCATATTCTCTTTTTAACCTTAATGTCACAAGTCAGTTTGTCGTTAATTGCTATGTTCCACACTTCTCTGTACCATTCTTCTAACTGGATTTCACTTTTATCTTTCAATTTTTTGCAACTATCCATCTCGCTGTCGTTAATAAATTGGAGGTCAATTCCTTCACTTTTTGTGAGGATATCATCTTATCATATAGTGATAATAATGCTGCTTCTGGTGTACTCTTTATCTCTATTTTTATTATTGCGCTTATTTCCTTAAATACTATTTCCCAGAATTTTTGTATAAATTTATAAATTTATAAATTTATAAATTTGTATAAAATCCATAAACCACATATGGATATATGAGCCTAATTTTGGCATCCTCTCCAGCATTGATTTGGATATTTCTCATCTATCTGATTTAATCTAACATGTTAAATACAATCTTCATATTATGTTATAGTAATTTTCTTTAATTCTTACATAGTTTTAAAGTTCGCATACTCCATATTCTTTTTTGTTCTTGAATATTCAAAGTTCTTACCAAGTCTAGTTCTCATATTTCCCTGAGATGGCTTTCAGTCTGCTCATCTTCCAGTAATCTATATCTATATCCATAATAAAAGTGAAAACCCATATGTGTGTATGTGGCACGGGTGTCTGCTCACACAGACAGCCTCTGCCCTCCACAAACAGGCTATATTTCCCAGTGCTAAGGAGCCACCAAGTCACTCCCATCCACTGACACTGCGGTCACAGCGAGCTCCATGAACATGTAGTCCAAACCCTGCCAATGTCCTCCCCAAACACTACGGCCCACCACCCAAGGAATGCTTTCATTTGAGGACCATTTCCTCCTAGATTTTGCATTTTCCTCCACCACAGGCAAGCATCCCAGGGTTCTCCATTTGTGTGAAATTTGCATGACCCCACCCTACTGCCCTTCCCTTTCAAATCTGTCTGCATAACAAACACAGCAGAATTGAGCAGGAACTAAATTTACTGGAGGAGTTTGGGGGATTGACTCCACATAGTGAAAGTTGTAGCTCACCCTGCATCAAGTCAGAGCACCGTGAGTCCCACTGGGAAATTTAGAGGAGTTGTAGTTCACCTACACCCAGAACGCACTATGAACCCAAACAATGATGGCTCTGGGCCAAATTTGCCATGCATATCTGATATACCTAGATTTGAATACTGGTGGATTTGGAGGGGAATTGGCCTGGACATTTGGGAGTAGTAGGTACTGGGATTTATAGTTCACCTGCCATGAATGGGCGCTCCGAACCCCTCCGATGATGGACCAGGATCAAACTTGGCACACAGAGCCCCCATAACCAAAAGAACACCTTGGACAAGTTTGGGGGAAAGGGAGTTATAGTTCACCTGCATCCAGAGAAACCGACAATGGACCAGGACCAAACTTTGCACAGAGAATCCTCATGACCAATTGAACATACTGCAGGGGTTTGTGGGAATGGGTCTTGATTTTGGGAGTTGTAGTACACATGCATCCAAAGAGCACTGAACCCAACCCACGAATGATCTGGACCAAACTTGGCACACAGACTCAACATAGCCTGCTGTGGATACTGACAGATGTTTCGGGACAATTGCCCCGGGAATCTGGGAGTTGTAGTAGTTCACCCCCATCCAAAGAGCACTGCAGCCAGTTGATGACCAGCCAATGACAGATCTGGACCACACTTGATACACAGACCCAAAATGGCCAACTTTGAATACTGGCAGGGTTTGGGGAGGATTGACCCATGATTCTGAGAATTGTAGTTCACCCACTCCAAACTGAGAATACATAACATTCAAAGACAAATAATACCCTTTTCAAATAACCCAGGCACCACCAGGGCCCCAAGCTAGTAGTTTATAAATATCACTTATTGTACCTTTTATTGTTTTGTTTTCTACCTTAGTCTCTTTTTGGATAATCATCCTTTCAAATTTTGTATATTCTCTAACAATAATTTTATCTCTAGTTTGATTCAATAGTTTTCTTTATCACCATAGTAGTTTTTATTAAAGTTAACCAGAGGGTTTTTTTTAGTTGATGCTTGTTCTTTAGTCTGAAAACTGTTGCGTGATTTCTCTCACACTTTTAAGGAAATGTGCATGGGATGTACTGTAGGATTGAATCATATATGCAAGACAACCAGTCTCTGGAGAATGCAGGTCCGTAGGGTTTGAATTTACTTTTATCTTCAAATGTAAACAAAATATTGTCCACATTATTCAATAAAGTATCTGGGTGTGAAGAAGAGTAGGATATTGGGAGAGCCAAACAGTCAGGATGCTGTGGATATGGGGTTGAGGGGGAAAGAATATGAAAAGAGAGGTCGATTGTTTTTAATTGTAAAATAAGGAAACAAGATAAGAGATTAAGGAGCTGGGGAAGAATGTGATCAACATAGATAGGAAAGGTGGCAAATAGAGATAATGATGAGATCAGGAAGGAGGAATAGATATAGAATACAGATGGGGTCAGATAGGAAAAGTGGCGGACTAGTTAGGAGCTGTGGAATAGGGGCTGGTGATAAAATGCCTTTGGGGAAATTCAGGAAGAGTTCTTACACTAATATTAAAACAAGATTTGTTACATTGAAATAAGTGTAGAGCCACCATACAGGCTTGATGTTTAAACCTTCTGTTATTAAATCGATGTATGTTATGTTTTGATTTTACATATCTGGCCAGAGGTCATTCATTTAAATAGTTTATATGATAAATTAGTTGTGCAAATACACATCCATATCCAAATTAGAACCCATAGACGTATCCATAGTCCCTTAAAATGCTAAACACAGGGAGTGGTTTAAAGGTTTTAGGAGCAAGGTGAATGACGGGAGCCACTATTGAGCAACCTTGAGCGACAATGTATATGTGTATTATGGTTATATGCAGTGGGTATCTAATTAATATGGTTTAATAGGGCAAAGAAAAGTATTGCTCAATACTTAACATAATACTGACTCCACACTCATTTTGCATTATGGAGCATCCTAGGAAAATAATATTGGATTTACTTCTTTAGCAGGGGTCCTCAAACTTTTTACATGAAGGGCTGGTTCACAGTTCCTCATAGAATCATAGAATCGTAGAGTTGGAAGAGACCTCACAGGCCATCCAATCCAACCCCCTGCAAGAAGCAGGAAAATCTCATTCAAAGCACCCCCGACAGATGGCCATCCAGCCTCCCCTTAAAAGCCTTCAAAGAAGGAGCCTCCACCACAGTCTGGGGCAGAGAGTTCCACTGCCGAACAGCTCTCACAGTGAGAAAGTTCTTCCTGATGTTCAGGTGGAATCTCCTTTCCTCCTTTCAGACTGTTGGGGGGCTGGATTATGATAAAATAGTCCAAAATTAGGATTGTTGTTGTTGTGTGCCTTCAAGTCATTTCAGACTTAGATCAACCCTAAGTCTAAAGTTTAGCACAGGGGCCAGGTAAATGTTCTTGGAGAGTCGCATCCCGCCCACGGGCCTTAGTTTGGGACCCCTGTTATTTAGATAAAGGTATTTAGATAAAGATAAAGATATTTATAAAGGCCCTGCATTTTGAAATTTGGCATGATTGCAGTGTTCATAGCATCCAAAGAAAAGGGGCAGGCAAGGAGCCATCAGACTTCGTGGTTTGAGGGTTGGACACTGACTCTGGAGAACAGAGTTCAAATATTCCTTCAACTGTGAAAATCCACGGGGTAACTTTTGGCAACTTTCACATTGAGCCTCAGAAAATCCTTTGATAGGTTCATTTTAGGATCACCATAAGTTGGAAACAGCTTGAAGAACGAAAAACAAAATTAATACATCAAGACTTCTGATACTGCTAGATATGTATACATTCAAAAATACGATGGGATGACATAATCACACTTTTTCAATACCTCAAGAGTTGTCACAGAGAGAAGAGAGCAGCCATGTTCTTTCCTGCCCCAGATGTTGGAACCAGAATTAATGGTCTAAAACAGTGGTTCTCAACCTGTGAGTCCCAGGTGTTTTGGTCTACAACTCCCAGAAACCCCAGCCAGTTTATAAGCTGTTAGGATTTCTGGGAGTTGATGGCCAAAATATCTGGGGACCCACAGGTTGAGAACCACTTGTCTAAAGTTATAGGAGAGTAGATTTTGGTGCTGGACAGCTTCAGCTGGAAATCCTGCACTGAACAGAGGGTTGGACTCGGAAGTCTATGAAACCCCTTCTGACTCTATGAATAACAACAAACAGAATGCATAGTTTTCATACCAGAGACAACTAACAAATCAAAGAGCTGCTTAGCAAACCTGTAGCCTATTGCACAACTCTTTGAAAGTGTATTAATGGCATAATTTACATCATTCTGAGTGCCATTATACTCTGATCTATTCCCACAACACTGTACTTAACTCTAGATATGAACAGCCCTTGTTGTCTTGCAATGCTTTGAATTTGAAGACTGAAGGAAATTTTCATTTGGGATTGCAAAATTCTTATTTGAGAATAAATGCTCTCATCCCACCCCCCAAACACACACACACATACAGTTATGCCTAGATGCCTAGACACAATGCAGGCTCTAAGTAGACTGAAATTATCATTTTCTCCAGTTAACATATGCAGCAATGCTAGGCCTGGCACTGCAATGACCTCTTACAGGTTGCATGGTTGCCATCATTAATCTCACACTGCCCACTATTGCCCACTTCTTAATAGCTGTTCTGGAGCACTATTGCAGCTTTTGCCAGAAAAATATACACAAATATCTGTTCTATTTTGATCATTAGTTAATTTTTGTGAGCCACTTTGCATCTCAGACACAGAGATAAAGGTGGCATACAAACAAACAATTATTCATTGGCTAATGTCAGGTTGCTGTTCAAATAAATATCCTTAGTGTCAATTGGTTCATTAATCATGCAATTACATTATTTTGTTCTCATGTGCCCTTCCCTGGAAAAACACCTAATTCCCTAGATCTTACCAGTTTTAGGTGTAAAAATGCCCTGCTGTTTGGTACCATAGGATTGTATATTGTATCTTCCCCCTCAATTGGTCAGGCACATAAATCTTGTCCCCTTTTAACCACATCCCCCTGTTGGTAGATCAGTTTGTTTTCCTGGAACCAGGTGTCCAAGTCATTTCTTTGATCTCAGTCTTTAGCCTCCGGGTCTTTCGCTGGAGCATGTGTTTCTTTTTGTTGGGTTTGTTTCTTGGTAATCACGCCCAACTGTAATTGTTGTGAAGTAAACAATGTGTCTACTCCTTTTTCTGTATGTTGTGTTGTGGAAGCTTTGACAAATTATCTGTACTTCTTTTTCTTACCCGGGAAGTATTTTCATATGAAATTGAATTTAGAGAAAAATGTCAGCCACCTCAACTGTTTTGGGCATTTTGAGTATTTCTAAATTTTGACAGTCAGTATAAACTTCACATTTGTGGGGTACCCATTCCAAGAAATGCCAAAAAGTTTCTGAAACAAATTTTATATTGTCTGCCTCTTTCTTCCAGATTGGCCAGTTATATTTGGTTTTATTAAAGGTTCTGGACAGATAGGGACATGATTGCAAGTCTCCATTTTCATCTTTTTGGAGTACTATTCCTCAAGTGGTTGCATCCCTGGGCTTCGTTTTTCTTGTTTTTTAGCAGATTAGTTGTCAGGGCCACCTGAGCAAAATGTGGTGTTGCAACCCCCAAAACTTTGGAGCTGCCTCCTGTTTTGCAGTGCATCCCATCCTGCAACTGCTTGGTTTTTATAGAGGTTCATATTATGCCCTGGGCTGATATCCTATAAACCAGATGGTCCAGTTTTTATTTATAAAAAGACACTTCTACGGTTTGACATACAACTTGTTAGCCAATAATGGTTCTCACCAACTGTACATGAGATTCATAGTCTTTTAACTAAAGGAGGATGTTATCCAGTATTTCAGTAGGTCTTGATGCACGTACTCTGTTGTTAACATTTTATTTATGAGGTTTTGAAAAATTGCTTGTGATCCTGCTAACCAAAATTGCATTATTAGATAATATTTACCATAAGCACAATTAAAAGCTGTTTTATATCAATCCCCTTTCTACATTTTTACTCTATAGTAAGCTTGTCTCAGGTCCAGCTTGGTGAAAATCTTCCCTGTGCTTAGCTGAGCCAGCAAGTTCTTGATCAGTGGAAAGGGATGTGTCTGGATCTCCCATAGCCTAAGTGGATGGGATAATGAAACTGCAAGCTAGATTTTTATCAATGAATTCTTTTAATGCTGATATTTCCATTGGGGTCAAGCTTTTGTTTGGGCAATTGTGCCCCTGGCTCAGTTTTTATGGCACAGTCAGTGTCCTAGCGAGGAGGCAATTTGTTACACTTCAAAAACCTCTTTTAAATCCATGTATTCTACTAGGATAGATATGGGGTTTTCCACTTCTTCTCCTCCCAACATCTCCTTGTCCTTTCCCTTTTTCTCTTTTGCCTCTCTGGAGACCTGGCAGCTCTCCAAAATGTGACTTTGACACAAGGGGACTGAAAACTTTTAATTCTCCCTCAACTTAACCCTAGGATATTGGAATTTAAGCCGGTCCAAACCTAACACAAGTGGATAGAGGGAGGTAGGTTCAATCACAAAGTGTTTTGCTTCCCAGTATTCTCCCATCCCCCAAAACAGGAAATCGCTCTAGTGGTTACAGAGTCCTCCTTTCATCTTGTTCCCTTCCATCAGTACAAAAGTTATCAGAGTATGAAGTTTCTCTGAAGTTAATTTCAGTCCTGTAGCTACAACGGTGCTTATGGTGGATCTAGTTCTAGTATATCCTGGAGCTAACACCACTTTTACCAAAAAGGGGGGAAAACATTCCCACTGACCACTGTTCTGGGTCGCCGCTTTCCGCCTGCAGGGATGCCGGCGCACTCTAATCCAGGCAACTCTCATTTCCCGACAGGTCTTCGCTGTCGGATGCCTCGTCTGTTTGGGATGCCTGGTGTGGTACTCTCTCTCTCGGTGAGACTTCGCAGCTAGGGCTGTTGCCTTCGTTTTCCTCTCTTTTTCTTTGTCTGTCTTCTGCCTGTACTCCACCTGCCTGCTGTTTGAGACTTTTCTGATGCTCCCTCGGAAAGCTGCTGCTAAATGACCTTCTCCTCCGCAACACAGACAAAGCCCATCTTCCAATGTTGCTCTTTTTCCGCATCGGGTTGATGCTGTTTCCTCTCCAGGATTGTTTATTGCTTTTCATTCTTGCTGAGTTGGCTGGCAAGCCTTGCTTCTGGAGTACTCTCTTTCTTTCACCATTTCTCCCTGTCAGTGAGGACTACCCAGCCTATCAGGGTATTAGTGTGAGGACTGAGCTATGGACCACCATTACAAAATTTATAGAGCTCTTGCATTTTGAAATTTAACATGATTGCAGTATTCATTGGCTAAGGTCAGGTTGCTGTTTAAATAAGCACCCTTGCCTTCTTCCTTTGCCCTTTCCTGGGAAAACACATAATTTCTTAGATCTTACCAGTTTCAGTTGTAAAATTTTTTTATTACTTCTACAGTCATCTAATTCTTATAAACAGTTATCTGAACAAATGGCCTGCCCCTAAAGCTTTGTATATCACTCTATATTTCATAAACACAACATTTGTATGCCCCATGTTGATATTTATGGTATGTCTTGTAAAGGAGTCATGACATTAAGATACTGTCATGATTAATTAAGATAAAGATGACTTTGAGAACTAAACCTTTAAGGGAGGTAGCCTTAAACTAAAATAAGAACAAATTGATAACATATCTGCAAACTAGTATTTTTGAAAATACCTTGTTTTACAACATACATACAAAATATGAAGCACTTTCTCTTCTTTATTATTTTAAATTAAGACTCATCCATGGAAACCTGTTGGGTGATCTTGGTCAAGTAATACTTTCAGCCTCAGTGGAAGGCAAAGACAAATCTCCTCTGAATAAATCTTAACCACCCCTCCCATGAAAGGTTTAGCTTAGGGTCATAAATGACTTGAAGATACAGAACTATAATTCCTAAGACAGATGTGTGGCGTCTAAATGCAGTCTTGATAGAACCATAAATACAATAGGAACCTCTTTCTCCACCTTTGCTGAGTTCACTCTATATTCAGTAGAAAATGTTCATATAATTCTATGTCTCTCCCTCCTTTCTAATAGTTCTTACAATCCTTTATTTAAAATATTCAGAATGAGAAGATGCAAAAAATTATGAAATTCTATTTTATGAATATGGATTAGAAAAAAAACCTTTAGAGCCTTTTTGTTTGTCTTAGCTGTTTCTCATCTCTCTCTTCCTTCTCTTTCTGTATTGATGATCTTTCTCTCTTTCTACCTTCATGATTTTCACCTTAGATCCAGCTTACATGGGTGAGAAACTTCTTTGGTGCTGCCCACTCTTGCTCTCATCTGCTTTTCTCATCTTCAAATCAACCCTTTTTTCTTTTTCAGTGGGCATTCTTTTCTTCATGGTTCACATTCCCCTGTTTCTTCTCATAACAATCCTTCACACCACTTGCTCAACCCCAGGGTTTTCTTTCTTTGAAATGTTTGAAGAATTTGTAGGCCCTGCGGAAGAAAAAAATACATGGCACTGGCAAGAATCCGTAAAATCTGTAAAAATGAATCTGCTTAGATAAGGTATGGCATCTTATAAGATAAGGTGGTACTTTGAGTTACAAATAGAATTTAATTAAATAAATAGTGTATTTCAAAAGCATAATAGCCTGAGATGCATGTCCCAGATGTCATACTAATACCAACATCTATTTACAAACATGTAGTTTTCACAGTCTTAGGGCTATATTGGAGACATATTTACTTCTCCTCCCTTCATACATTATGAAGTTTTCTCCTGAACTTAAACTGTAAGGTAATGTCAAAAATCTGAGTAAAGAGACTGGATGTTATAATAATCAGAAAGTACATACATGCTGCGTAATGAGAAAGTATAATTTGTCTTTCTAAATTGTTTCCCCCTTTTAACTATTCATTTTAATTCTATTCTTCGAACCATCGGATACTACCTCCTCCATGTAATGTAGTTTTGTAATAGTTTACATAATAAACTATTACATAATAGTAATAATTCTAAATCTTCTAGTAATAGCATAGTATATGCAACATTTTAGAGAAACTTCCCAACTTACCCCAGGTTAATACTATACAACACATTGTACTATCAAAACTCTTAATGCAGAATAGTTATCCAGTTGTATAATATTGTCTTGACATTGTTTTTCATTCTATGAATAATTTTTAATCACTAAACAATATTTCAGGCCAATCTTTAAATAGTCTACCTATATATTCTGCAAAAAGATTCCACTTATTTTGAAAACATTGTATCGATTTATCTTTAAGAAGACAAGTCAGTTTGTCCAATTCAGCTAGGCTAAAAAGTTTGGTCAGCAATTAAATCACAGATGGAATAACACTTTCTTTCCAATGTTTGGTGTATACCATTTGGCCTGCTGCTATTTCATTTTGAAAGAAAACTGTATTTTTCTTTACTGATGACATCATTTGCCAGGCCCAACAAAAATATCTCTGGTAAAAACTGAATATTCTGTTTCAAAATTCTTTGTATTGTTTCTTTAACTGCTATCCAATATGAATGTGCATTAAACCAAGTCTACCACATGTGAAAATGTCCTTTCTTTTTCCTCACATTTCCAACAATTAATGTCCATATTTTAATTAATTTTTATTTTTATTCATCTTGGCTAGTTTAGCTGGATTGACATAGCCAAATGTGAGACATTTTATAAATGTTTTCTTTCAGTTCATTTGCCTTTGTGAATTTTAGGCCTTGTTCTACATTCCCTCCCATACATTAGAATTTATTTCCAACATGTTTTATTGATTAGCCCATCAGCCGTTGAATTTATTTCATGACCCACATCTCTTGACCAGTTTAGCTAACTAACAAGGGATATCTCCCAAGGATACAGAGTAGAAAGTTTGTCCTTTTTCTTTGTTATTGTTTCTGTGCGTGTATGTGTTTTGTTTCACCCTTGCTTTTTAATTATTTTTAAGAATCGCTTAGTTGTATTTAGTAGCAATGGACACTATGTAGAAATGCAGTTTTTGGCAGTTTTATATGTCATTTGTCTGTTTTATTTTGTCTTTTTCTTGAATGAAAAAATTGCAATAAATAAATTATGTTTTGCTTATATTTGTATTTTCATTATTAATATTATTCATGCATTGATCTGCAATGTACACAGTATGCCCACTTAAGTGATCCCAGCTTGGTCACTATTTCTCACCAAAACTACCTCACAGGCTCGCTGTCAGAGTAAAAATGAGGAGGATCATTTATGCTATCTTGACTTTCTTTAAGAAAAGTCAGGGTATAAATGTGATAAATAAATGTGCTGTAATGCATTTGGTAGTGTGGAATTGTATTATCTTTCTGAAATAACAGTCATTTGTTGCTCTCTTAAACCCTTACCAGGTTTTATTGTAAATCGGGGGGAAAGTGTCTGGGTCCATTATACACTTTCACTTCTGTTATTCTTAATAGGAATCTTAACCTTTAGCTTTGTAAATCTTAATTATTTAGCATTGTGGTAGTTGAGACCCAACTACCATATTACTGTATGTCAGTGTTGCCTGTGGAGCAAGCTAAAGTATCAGTATAGTCTTTATGTAGGATACAGAACAATACAGTTCTGTTTCTAAGTATAACATCAAGCCAAATCAGATGTCTATGTGGGACCAATTATGTATAGATTCCCATTTTAGATTAACAATAATTAAAATACCATTGTTTTGGGAATCAGCTTAGTATTTAGTAGTAAAAAATGAACTTATTGTTTAGAAAGAAACATTGGATATAGAAAGTTGGAAAAAGAATAAAAGGCATTGGATCGGCATGATACTCCTCTTCCATTTTTAAATTCATGTGTATTGATTTTGAGGTGAAAAGTTGGCAGACAATTTTATTAATTTAAAAGGTAGAACAGCCAACTGAAGACTGAAGCATACTCCATGCAGGTTTTGCCATAAAAGGGAACATTGGTACTGTAGTTTTTAATCTGTTAGTAAATTATCAAGCTTTGCAGAGGACCTGAGTACATTTGTGGGCGAATGAAAATACATAATATTTGTTATAGGTTTGTAAACAGAATATTTAAATCACCCTTGAAGTCCTTATGTAAATATCAGAATAGGAAAGTAGAGTTCATATAAAGAAAAAGTTTATCTCACAAGTACTCAAAACACAGAATAAATACAAGGAAAAATCAAGCCATTTACTCTCTCTTCTTTTGCCAGTAAGAAGGAGTACACTTGCCATGTTTTGTGAACTAAAGAATTTGAAAAACTGGGAATCACATTATGTGTCTACATTTAGGTAATTCATTGTGAATGGTCAAGTGTAAGTGGCTGAACCCCATCTCGATGTCAGTGTTCTTGAATACAATATCTTTCCGAATGCATGGGTCTTAATTAGGCTGTTGACTAGAGATGTGTATGAAAAATTTTCCTTCGTTTTCTTCGTGTTATAGTTTTGTGTTGACCGTTCATCTACACGAAACGATAGACAACATTTTCATACGAAACAACAGGGGACACGATATTGAAAGCAGCACAATCATTGTACTGGCTTTTATTTTCAGCCACATGGGCTCCATGCCTACAATTCACTTCCTCATGCATCAGAGAAGGAGGCGGGGAGGAGGTGATCCTTGACTAATCAGAGGCCAAAGAATCACTGAAATGGGCTGGGCAGGGAGGGCAGGGAGTGGATATAAGGGGAGGACTGTAGCCAAAAGAGCCATTGCTGGTGCTGCTGGATGCTAGGGCTGGTTGGGTTACACAGCTGCTAAGTTGTTGCTATGTTGTTTGGGCTGCTCTTGGCTCATTTAAAAAAAATTCCTTTCCTTGTTGGGTTTCCTTTCCCTTCTCCGTTTATCTCACTGGTTCAGTTGCCTGCCTGCTGCCTCTGCCTTGGTCCTCCATTTCCTTTGGTGTTTTATTTTACATTTTTGAAAGCAAATACATTTTTGGAGGTTTGTAATCCCCAACCCTTGAGTGCACTGTGCTCTGCTTCGCCTTACATGGGCACAGTGATTTCTGCCTGGCTGCCGCAGAGAGCTTGCTCTTCCCTTATTTTAAAAATTCTATAACTTAATAATAATAAATAAATAAACAATATCAGGAAAGCGGCTAGGATTTTTAAAGTGGGTTTGGTTGGGGAGTGTGTGTGTGTGTGTGTGGGGGGGGGGGT
Source organism: Anolis carolinensis (assembly GCF_035594765.1). Taxonomy (NCBI): domain Eukaryota; kingdom Metazoa; phylum Chordata; class Lepidosauria; order Squamata; family Anolidae; genus Anolis; species Anolis carolinensis. The sequence goes on from NC_085841.1 coordinate 304,629,411, forward strand.
TCTTTATTCTTAGTTTTATACCCCCTTCTTTCTCTCTCCCCCCTCCCTCCTATTGGTTATGTATTTGTTTAAAAATAAATAAATTTGAAGGGAAATACTTCTTGTTGGGCTTCTTTGTCCTTTTATCTCATTAAAATCGGTGGAAGGAGCAAATGTTTTAAAAGTTGGTGGTCTAAAAGGGATTGATATCCACTCTGTGTGTGGCGATTTTCACCCCTCTATCCCTAAAGCTGAGTGGGGGGCAAGTCTCTGAAGTCCTCCCATTGCTGTCAATTACACAAAAATGTTCGTTTCTTTGTTAGCGTAAACAAATAGGAAAATGAGACAAAACAAAAATATGAATGGAAAATTATCAACCTACATCACACTAGATAATTGAACCATGGTGGCACATAAGTCCTCTGTATTATCAGGTTGAACCCATTAAAAATATCCATATAGGAACTGAACTGATATCTTGAGCTATTTATGTTTAAGATTGCAACTATTCACTTGGTATACACTGATTTTTGTCTTGAAACATACTTTTAAAGTTTTTTTTTTACTTGGAGCAGAAGATGGCTTGGTTTTTGAATAAAAACATAACTATTTCACTAACTAGTACAGACAGTCCCCAAGTTACGAACAAGATTTGGTTCTGCAGGGTTGTTCTTAAGTTGAGGTCAGAACAGGTACATTTTCAAAATGTAATTCCACACACACACATGCACACGCACACACCTCTTTGAATAGAAGCCCCCAGTGGCATCCTGCTTGTGCCAGCAGGATGTCTGACCAAAAGGTCGGCGGTTGAAATCCGGGGAGCGAGGTGAGCTCTCATCTGTCCGTTCCAACTTCCCATGCGGGGACATGAGAGAATCCTCCCACAGGATGGTAAAACATCTGGGCATCCCCTTGTAGATAGCCAGTTCTCTCACACCAGAAACAACTTGCAGTTTCTCAAGTCGCTCCTGACATACACAAAAATATATATTTGGATAGTTTAGGAAAGGGCTAACAACTTTGTGGTGATTGTTTTGCTGTTTGTGCTCCTCTTCAGAAAATTCCACCTCACTTTCTGTACCTGTGATAATTGGATTTTGAACATTTTGGCTTGTTGTGGAAACAAGGATTGATGGAGACAATTTTTCCCCAAGCTTCCTTTCCAAGGGGTAGATTTCTCTCACTTCCTGTTGTCTCACCCTTGTTCCTAACTATGAATAATTTGTAAGTCTGATATTTGTAACTTGGGGACAGTCTGTATATCATCCAAAACAATACCAGTGGATGCTATTTTGCTTTTATGATATCAACAAAGATGAAATATTTTGATTCCCTTAGCCCTCTCCCTTAACCTTATTGTTGTATGCCTTAAATAGTTTTTGACAGATAGTGAACCTAAGCTGACTCTATCAGTTGACTTTCATGGAAAGAATTGGTTCAGAGTGGGGTTCGCCTTTGCCTTCACCTTCCTCTGAGGCTGAGAGACTTGCCCAAGGCATCCAATTGATTTCCACAGCTGAGTGGGATTTGAACCATGGTCTCTAGAATTGTAGTCCACTCTGGCTTTATACAGTTTAATGCTGTAATATTAGAAAATGTTGACCATGTCCGCTACCTTTGCAGCTACCTCTTCACAAAAGTCAACATTGACGCTAAAATACAACACCATTTGAGCTCTGCAAGTACAGCATTTTCTCAAATGAAGCAGAGAGTGTTTGAGGATCAGGACATTCTTAGGAATACCAAGATGCTTGTTTATAAAGCCATTGTTCTCCCAACCCTGTTATACACCTGCAAAACGTGGACCGTCTACAGATGTCATACTCACCTTCTGGAACAATTCCATCAGGGTTGCCTCCAAAAAAATCCTGCAAATATCTTGAGAAGACAGGTGGACAAATGTCAGCATGCTGGAAGAAGCAAAGATCACCAGCACTGAAGCAATAATCCTTCACCATCAACTTCACTGGACTGACCACATTGTCAGAATGCCGATCACCATCTCCCAAAGCAGTTACTATACTCTCAACTCAAGAATGGAAAGCGGAATGTTGGTGGACAGGAAAAGAAATTTAAAGATGGGCGTAAAGCCAACCTTAAAAACTGTAGCATAGATACGGAGAACTAGGAAGCCCTGGCCCTTGAGCATTCTAACTGGAGCTCAGCTGTGACCAACAGTGCTGTGGAATTCAAAGAGGCACCAATGGAAGGCGAAAGGGAGAAATGTGTCAAGAGGAAGATACATCAAGCCAACCCTTACCAGGTCCGCCTCCCACCTGGAAACTGATGTCCTTACTGCAAAAGAACATGAGGGTCAAGAAGAATAGGTAACTACAGTCATCTATGGACCCACCGCCAAGACCCTTCATTTGGAAGGCAATCTTACTCAGACATGAGTGATCACCAATGACTCTGTCTTTCTCCCACAAAATACTCTTATGAAAATCAGGGTTTCTGTAAACACTCTGGGAAGTTTATAAATAAAATGTTATGTGGATTTTCTGGAAAATTTTGAACCTGGAAAAATATTCAGGGTCCTCAACATGCTAGAATCAGATTTGAGAATGTTTCGTTCTCTCATTTAAAGATCCTAATTATTCAAGTTAGAATTCAGATTCTAAATGTTAAAGATTAAGAACTTTCTGATGCAACTGGCTTTTTGACAGTAGATGTTGGATGATTAAATGGTAATGAACTAAAGTTGTCAACAAGATGCCGTAGTTGCAGATTTCCTACATTGATAGAGAGTTAGTATAGTGTCCTTAGAGCTTCCTTCTAATTCCCTGCTAACTCTGTGGAATTTGCAATGATTTTTAGTAAATAAAATAATGTAATATTAATTTCCATTATTTATAATGGGTATTCAGTTTTTTCCCCTTAGTCACATACCTAAGCTCAAACACTTTCACTGTTGTTGGTAAAAATATTTCAAAGTACACGTCTTTGGATTAACTTCAGATTCAGTGCTTTATTTAAAAATTACTTTATTGGAGTATTTGTAAATATTTCAATACATGACAGTTTGGTAGGGTGAACTTCTCTTGGATTGTTAAATACAAGAAAATAGTAAATAATGTAGTAAAACAATTCTAGTATGCCAAATGAGTGGTACATCCCCCCCCCCCCTAAATATAGTTCTCTGATTGAAGTTCATGGATCCCTTCAACTGGCATGAATTGACTTGTATTATATCAATTTATTAAGTTAGTTAATAGTTTTATGAAGTATAGTAGTACATTTTGAGTAGTGGAAATTTTTCTAAGTGTAATTATAGCTGAAGACATCACTGTAAATTAGTGGGTAAGATATCTTAGAACCACAGCGTTGATGGCTAAAATCAGCCTGATGTTCCACAGGTCCACAAAGACCTCCCCCTCCATGAGACTTGTGGGATATGGCATCTTGAATTTCTGAAGATAGACCAACTTAAGTGGTGATCCAATTATTTGGGCCCTGGGCTTTGAGAAGGTAATAATCTATTAAAGTGGTGTCACTCTGATGTCCCTAATAACAAGCAAACTAGCTTATGAACTTTATTGGGTGTATCCTGTAGCATAGTGGTGGTTACTGATGATAAAGACATAGTTTTCAAAGGTCCCTGGAAGTTTATGTTGATTTTGAACAGCAAGGTTCTTGGTGTATATGTGGGATGTTTCCTGGAACAGTGAACTCAGACAACTTTAACCGAGCATTCAATTTGTTTCTCTCAAGGAAAAGCAACAAATGCCTATCCTACAATCATGATGTGTAACATGATTTTCGCAACTGAGTCAGAAGATCCAATAAAATTTCCCCCTCTCTGGTAGCAAATATACAAGAGTAATACATTGAATATCAATTTTCCTTTCATAACAGTTAAATTTGGCTTCTTCAGGGAGTTGTCTAGTACACTGGCTGTAGGCCATCTTAGGCAGAAAATTAGTTGTGCAGTGTGACTTAGTTCTACAGCAGATCTGCAAAACCTGTAGCCCATCAGGTATTTTAGACTTCAGCTCCCAGAATTCCTGACCATTGCACAAACTGGCTAGGGAGGGGCTCTGGGAATTGGAGTCCCAAAAACCTGGAGGGCCATGGGTTGTGCATGTCTGGTCTACAGTATATTCCAGCACTACTTGTAATGACATTGTATTCAATAAGATAGGCCATGAAAGACTAGGACTATAATAGTGTAAACTATTTTATTCTGTTTCTTTTCCTTGCTTGTGCAAATATAGTATAGTATAGTATAGTATAGTGTGTGTGTGTGTGTGTGTGTATATATATATATATATATATTATATAGTGTGTGTGTGTGTATATATATAGAGAGAGAGAGAGAGAGAGTGAGAGAGAGAGAGAGAATAGTATATATAGTATATTGTTAAGAATAAAATACTTTGAATAAGCACAGGATGGTATTATGTTCATAAATTAATAATTATGTTAATCATAATAATAATACCTTTATTTATATCCCGCCACCAACTCCCAAAAGAGACTCAGGGTGGCTTACAGAACAGCACATAATAGTGCCATAAAAACATCAAATACATCAACATTTGTAACAATAAATTACATTTAAATTACAATTAACTTAAATTAATTACAATTACATTAGTGTAATCCATCCAGATTCATGTTTAAACTTAAATTCTGGTGGCCAACATCTAGTCTTTTCTCCTTCTAAGATGATCTGAAGCACTTAAGCAGAAGTTTAACAGAAACATTATTTTTATTTACAAGCTTTTCTGGCCTGTAGTTTTATCTTCCTTGTATTAAAGGGAAAATTGTATTTTGAATATTTTGTGGAAGACTGAGAAATAACATGTTGCTAATATTCAGAAAATCAAAATAACAAGACAGCCAGAATCCTTGTTCGGGCATAGAAACCCATTGGGTGGTCTCTCAAGCTCAGGGACAGGCAAAGGCAACCCCCCCTTTTTTTTTGGAACAAATCTTGCCAAGAGAACTCTGTGATAAGTTCACCTTAAGGTTGCCATAAGTTAGAAAGTACTTGAAGTCACTCAGCAACAACAAAAATAACAATTGCTATAGGATAGGGTGTGAGGTTTTTACGGGGGGGGGGGGGGGGTGCACAGTCTGAACTGCAACTTCAAGCAATCCTACTCATCATAGATTATGGTTAATAATGTTGAGAGTAGCAGTTTCATCAACATCTAAATAGTCATACTGTGTTCGTCCCAGTTCCAGACAATATAGATGGTTTATAGAAAATAGTCTTCAATATTCTTCAATAGATGTCTCAACTGGAAGCAACATGTATTCATGGAACTGAGCTGTCCAGATCCAGATCATAAAAACTTGATGATACTGATTCAGAAACATAAGGATGCTGGTAGAATTCTTCTGAGCCAAACATAATACTCTGAGGGCTAATTCAAACCCACCTCATATTAAATAATCCCGTTCCTATAACAGACTTTGTAAAAATTTCATAACTGGCACCAGTTTCCTTCTGGCAGCTGAGGTAGAAGTTCCCATAAAATATCCTACTCTCTCATAGGTGACGTGTTTTGAAAAAGAAAAAAAACCCCAATTATTTAGACTCTATGAACTTCTTGATATATGTCTGCAGATACTGTTTTCTAAAATTACTTGCCAGTCATTATCCTATAGTGCTTATTTCAAGAATTATGGCATTTAGGACTCTCAGAATCACTCATTCACCCCCTATTAACCCTCCCCGACTAACCTAAACCCTTCCTTCCCCATACCTTCCTTTAGCAAAACTAGAAGATGTAAATCTTTTAAAAATATTCTTTAATAAAAATGATTTAAAAAAAAGAATTATGGCATTTACACACACATTTTAAGGATAATTTACGGGCATTTTAAGTGTAACTGTGCCAATAGTATCACCATCAGACTGTATTAGTGAAGATTTTGAAGTTATGAAGTAATTTTACACATTGACGTCACAGACTTCACATTGTATTTCCTGGCTAGTTGTACTTTTTATTTATCTGTATTAATAAAGGTGTCTGTGTCAATGTCTCCTTTTGTGTATGCTTCTGCCAAAGCTCCAAAACCGTGAAAGCGGGATAAGTGAAATTCATCCTGTGGATTATATACTGCAAGATTATTTGTTCTAATCATTGGTTTAGTTTATTTAAATCTGTCTCTAGTTTACAATACCATCTTCATTCATGTAATGAGAAGCTTTGCTAACCAGCAGAGAGCACGCTGCAGTCAGATTTGGCATATTGTTTCAGCAGAGACTCTCAGTACAGCTCCAGAGGTATGGCAGAACAACCAACATGCTGACTGTGAGTGGTGCTTCTCCTTGCAGGATCCCTTCACTTCTTGAGACATTCAGGAGAGCTAAGAAGGTGCTGCTTACCTGTTAAGAGAGGTTAGAGGGTAGAATGAAACACTGAATGAGAAAGAGAGTTTAATAAGAAGGGGGGGGGGGGAGAGTCCAGGAAAAAAGAGCACTGGGGTGGGATGGGAGATAAATGTCAATTTAGTGAATGAGAAAAAGAGAGAGAGCAACTGGCTTGGTAAGGAAAGATAAAGAATAAATTGTTTAGTAAAGAAAGAGAGAAAGAGAGGACTCTAGGAGACAGAAAAAGCACTATAGGGGAAAGGAAGAACACCTAGGTAGGTGAGAGGGAAACAGGAATGGGATTTTTGTGTGTGTTTAAGGAGCAACTTGAGAAACTGCAAGTTGCTTCTGGTGTGAGAGAATTAGCCGTCTGCAAGGATGTTGCCAAGTGGACTCCTGGATATTTGATGTTTTACTATCCTGTGGGAGGCTTTTCTCATGTCTCCGCATAGAGAGCTAGAGCTGTCAGGTGGAAGTTCACCCTGCTCCCCGGATTCAAACCACCGACCTTTTGGACAGCAGTCCTGCCGGTACAATGGTTTAATCTGTTGTGCCACCGGGGGTTCCAGCAATGGGATGAAAGCTATGACATTTTTAGCTACTGTGATTCAGGGTTCTTCTGCTAGTTAAGTGTATTTTCACGCAGCTGTTCACCTGAGAAGGCCTGTGTAAAACTACTAAAATATATGAAAAAGTAGATCAATTAATCACTATTAAAAAGGAGCATTATACCCAAAATCTATGGTTATTTAAATTAATGGTAAAACAATACAATGCTAAAAGGTTAAAAGGTAAAGGAAAATGATGCTGAAATGATATCAAACTCTCTGAGAAGAGAGTCATATAAATAGGATGCTGCAACTGAAAACACTTCATCTCCAGTCATTACCTTATTTCACTTGGATATTTAAGGCTGATCTTAATGGCTTAGTGGATTCATGATGAAGATAGGCAGTTCTGTAACTATCTGAATGAACCCTTTACATCTCTATTGGTACTTTCATTTGTGCTTAAAATGGATTGGTAGCTAGCTAATATCTTTCTTTGAAAACCAGGTATTTTCCATGCTTTTTGATTCAGTAAATAATTTTGCATCAACTGTAGGTTTTGGATAATCTTCAAAGGCAGCCTACATAGAGTGCATTGCTGTGATATGAGTGAAATGCTCACAGTATATGGATAACTATTGCTAGACTGTCTTTGACTAGAAGCAATTACAGCATATCTACTGAAATTTTGATCTAGATTGAAGTCAGTGTCAATATAAAGTGGCCTTCAAGCTTCCAAGGGATAAGGCTGCATCTGAGAGAACTTCCAAACTATAAAACTACTCCTTTCCAGAGCTCTGCATTTCTATAAAAAGCTGATTGTACACAGTCTCCTAGACTTGGTAAGGCACCACCCACACCAGTAGAATTTTAGTTTATTTTAAAAAAAATCTTATTGTAAATAGTGCTATGTAAAATTATACAAACATTCAGAACATTTTCCATTGGTAACACATGTTTACATTCTTTGTCCTTTTTCTCCCTCCCTCCCCTCCCCAGGAACAGTTTACAAATTTTTGATATTTATTACAATTGTTCGATCATGAGGGTAATCTTGTTTAATTCCTTATATTTGTCTTTCCCTTTATTCTGTAAATTAAGTCTTTCCATTTTCCCTCCCATGTCTTTCTGATTTGGCCTTTTCTATAGTAATTTTTCCTATCACTAATGTAGTCTTGGAGAAGGTAGTCTGCTAAATATTTATACCATGTTTTAATGTCCCATTTCTTTTGATCCTTCCAGCCTAAGGTGACTGAGGCTTTAGTTGCATCTAACATATAATTTATTAATCATTCTCATTTTTTTAGTTCCCCCTTTACCTTCAATTTTCTGGAGGAAAAATTGTCTCTTGTTCCAATCTATTTTTATTCCTAATAGCTCCTCCATGTCTTTCTTAATTGTTTTGTGGAACTTTTGTATTTTTTCGCAATCCCACCACATGTGGGTGTATGTTCTGGTTTTCCCGCAGTTGTGCCACCATTGTTTTGGAGAGGTTCTGGTTATATGGGCTAGTTGCACAGGCGTTCTATACCATTTTGTCTGGATTTTGCGTTGCATTTCCTTTATCTTTAAATGTTTTATTTTACTAATTGAATTTATCCAATTGTCTATTTCTCTCTCATTACAACTTAGTTCCTCCTTCTAGATTTCTGTCAAGGTATTTTTTATATTGTATAGTTTTCCTGTGATTATTTTGTAAATGTATCCCATTATTCCTTTATCTTTATCTACTTTCCATTTTTATTATTTTGTTAAGTTTTGTCTCTGGGATTTCCTTACTCTTCCATTCTGTTAACTTTTTAGATAACCCTCTTCATAATAACTAATTTCCGTGACTGCACTTATCTTTTAGCTCCTCTCATTGCTTTACTGTTCCGTCGGGTTTCACTATGTCCTGGATCTTTGTTATGCCATGTTATTCCAATTTCTTTAACATGTTCCAGTATAACTGGGGATTTATATTCTCTATGGATCCTATTGGGAACGTATCTATTTTATTTATTGGAAGTTTATCTTGCCATTTTTCCCAGCATGTCATTGTTGAGGTCAAAGGAACTCTTTTTAAGTTTTTTAATTCTCTTTTTCCCATTTTCCCCATTAAACACATTTCATATTCCCACCCATTCATTAATTTCTCTAATCTGACCCACCTTTTGGGTTAACCAATGTCCAGTTCGAGTAGCCTGGCCAATTGGCAAGCTTTGATATAGTTTTGGAGGCAAGGTGCTCCCCAGTCTCCATTATCCTGTGGACTGAAGAATATTGAATTAGAAAATCTATTTTTGCTAGAGCCAATTATGTTGGAATCACAGATGCCTTAAAGGGCTAGACTTAAAAGTGACTTCAAAACAGAATTTATTAAAACAAAAGAAAAGCAGTGATACTAAAATGCAGTTTCACTGATCAAAACTCAAAAAACCAAACCAGAACTGGTTCAAAAGGTAAACAGAAATATAATCCAGATTAACTGGATGCAAAGAGCAACAAGTCCAACAAAGCGCTCTGAGGTAAAACAAAAAGGCACAGTACACAAATGGTTAACAAAAGGAGTCGCAGGAAGAGAAGCATCAGCCGAAGTTCAGGGTCGGAGCGGGAGAAATCCAAAACAGCGTCACTCCAGTGTCCACAGAAGCAGCATCTTTAGCCAAACCGGTCCATGTCCAGAGAGAGAGAAGTCCAAACTGCAGATCCGAATCCAACGCTGAAAATGAAACAGGCAACAGCAAGTCTACAAGAATATTTACCAATACACAGCACCCTGCAAACGAACACACATCAACACCTTGCCTTCTGCAAAGACCCCTCACCCCTGAACCCACTTTTATCTACACATCATCATCAGAAGATGAACGGACCACTGCCCCATCACTATCCCCTGCAGCTGCTCCCAGCTCTTCACGTGAATTCCCTTTACTTGCCCTCCAATTCCTCCATCTCCTGTCAAGACTTAGATCCCCCCAAGACTCAGTTGGATCCCCCGATTGCCAATCTTCACCCCCAGAGAACCCCATAAAGGTATCACTAGTTGTTGGCGCCTCACAAATAGCTTGCACTGCTCTTATCTTAGTCCAATCCATGGTGGCTCCTTCTTCTCCTTCACTCATTGACCCATCGTGCCCAGAGAATCATCTGTAGGTGTTGTAAATATGTCCCGGATCCTCTTTCTCTGCTTCTCATCATCAGATTCCTGCTCCCGAGTAATCCTTTTCCCCCTTCTGGCACCCATACTACTGTTTATAACGTTACTCACAGGCTCTACTACAACAAATTATCCGTGTTTTTATTAAATTATCCCATTTTTAAATTATTTTAGGTGGGATACTAAATGGGAGTGTTTGGAATAGATGCAAGAATTTAGCTACAGTCAGACCCAAACAGGTACAATCAGACCCAAACAGAATTGAAACCAGAAGTAGAGATAAATAAGACAATAGAGACTACAATCAATTCACCTTACTCACCGTCTAAGGACTGGGTATAAACCACAATCTATACAATCTTCATAGACACTTGGAAGAATTGGATTACAGTATAATCATAAAGAAAATTGCATAAAATATTATTTAAATAATGAATCACAAATGATGTAGATAATTAGATCAACTAGCTCTATCTCAAATTATTAAGTCTGCCAATGATGTTAGTAATATAAGAATACCCTCCTTTTAGATGGGGGTAACCATGATATTAAAGCCAGTGTATCTGGTGAGGAAAGGCTTCATATGAGGCCAATTGGACTCTATATTTTGAACATCTGAAAGATTATTGCTATTTAAGGGCAGAACGCTAATTGATATAATTTATCTCATTTATATTTATTTTGATGGGGGTCTAATCGGAGATTAGGGAGGGGTACAGGGAAGCTCATCCTACGGAGTTATTTGGATGAAGGCGAGTAGATTTCACTCAGCCATTCTTCCCCTGGTACGGGGGGGGGGGGGATCAGAATCCAGAGGGGGAAGAGGGGTACAGATGGTGTGGGGGTACAGGACAAACGGGAGAGTGGGGAGGGAACAGTTAAGAATAGAGAAGGAAGATCGATTAACAAAATCATGAGGACACAGCTAAAAGAACAAATCAAGTATGATGGATGAGCTAAATATTATGACAGTAAAAACAAATGGTCTTTCAACACCGGTTAAAAGACACAAACTATCCAAAATGTTAAAGGAAAATCAAGTACATATTGAAAAATCAGAAATTTTACATAAAAACCTAAATTGGAAGGAGCTGAAAGAAGTTCAGTCTATCCTAGGGGTGAAATTGGGGGAAAAGAAGTTAAAATATCTAGGCATTTACATCCCTAAAAACCTAAATAATATAATTCAGACAAATTATAACCAGTTATGGAAAAAAGTAAGTAAACAAATTAACAAATGGAAAAAACGGAACTGGGACATTACAACTAGGTTAAAAGCATGCAAAATGATGATACTACCTAAATAGTAGAATTTTAGTTTATCAGCTTCCCTCTAATCCATTTTTGATCATGACATCCTGAATTTGATTTTAAAGAGTGGGAGCAGGAGGGAAGGGGAGAGAGGGATGGAATTTGCTATCTCTGAATGACTTCACTTGGTGCCTGTAGATTGCAAGATGGTAATTATCCCAAACTCAAGTAGTGGGTTTCATAGTGAGATACAGTGCTAATTTTTCACAAGTTGTGAATTAGGGGGTATTTTGAAAATTGGTGGAGTATCTTCGGAAAAGTTCAAGGAAATGTTAATTGCATCAGGAGTAGTGCCATATCCTGCCCACACACTTTCAATAGACAAATTTAAACTCAGGGCTATTGCTGACAGCATTGAACACAGAGTTTCTTATGACCTTATCAGACGGGTTGCCAGAGGCTGCATCAGCAACATGGGAAGCTTCCTGTGTTGCATAGGAAACAATGGGGGGAAGTTGGCCGACGATGCTTTCCCCTGTGGGATGAGGTGAGAGGGAAGGCAGGCAATGTGGGGCGCAGGTTGACAGATTCTCTCCCCCCCCCCCCCCGCCAGATTTGACTCATGGCTAATCCCAGCTTTAATGTGATGAGGTCCTTAGTCAACATCAGGATTCTATTTTATTTCCTTGGGAATTGTTTTCTCTAGACTAAAGTCTGCAGAATCTTCAGTTAGCATTGTTCCTCATAATGCTGAATGAGAGATTCTGGGAGTGTCCTTTCCAACTCTGATTAAGTTATATCAAAAACTGAAACAGTATATAGTATATTAATCAGGTGTTCCTTAAAGTACATTTTTTCCGTTTCTAAGAACAAAACTATGGGCCTGGGAGTTGGAAGAAGTTCTGATATGTTCCCTGAAGCATGAGAAATTTGTACATAGTCAGTTGATATGAAGGCCATGCCACTTTCAGAGCTATATTGGTATTTTGAGATGAAATGTTATCATTTTGGCAAGTTTAGAATTTTTTTTCAAATGAAAGTTTTCCAGCATTAGGCTGGAGAAAAATGTGCAATAACTCTTCTTAGATGCCTTCATTTGAATATGAATGATCAAAATTTCTGTATAATTCATGATCATTCTCATTTTTTCTGAGGGGAAAACATTTATTTTGTGTCTCTCTTTATTCTTCATAGAACCCCAAGGATTGTAGCAAAGCTAAGAAGCTCGTTTGTAACATCAACAAAGGCTGTGGTTATGGTTGCCAACTTCATCATGTAGTCTACTGTTTCATGATTGCATATGGCACACAAAGGACGCTAATTTTGGAGTCTCAGAACTGGCGCTATGCTACTGGAGGATGGGAAACAGTTTTTAGGCCAGTGAGTGAGACCTGCACTGACAGATCAGGAAGTACTACTGGGCACTGGTCAGGTAAGTTTTGGTGAATTACTCAGCTGTTTTCCCTTTTTGCACAGTAGAAATGTGAAAAATAAGCATGTTGACCTGTGTTAAAATTCCAAAAAACACTTGTGGTACACAAAATGTATATCCATTGTGGACAGAATGGATCAGATATTTTTTACTATGAAACAAAGAAATAGAAAAAAATATAATAGGAATAGTGTCATGAAATGCATATTTCTTCCCCAGATTGCTCCACTTGTAATAAGATGGGTAACAATGAGTTCTTCATGCTGATGTGAAATATATGAATATTAAAAGAAAACTGAGAAAATCAGCCTCTAGTAGTAGTTCTTAATTTGCTGCAGTTCCACAAATCTGCAACATTTTTACAAACGTTCTGAAGCCAAATTAGTTTATGTAAAAAAATGCACTCAGACAAGGTAACTGCATAAATTATATGTGCAAATGAGGCACATTTGGTCTGATGGCTACCAGTCAACTCCTTGATGTGCATTTTCTTAGAAAAACTGGCATTTTTTAAACTTTTACTCTACTTGTTTTTGCTGACATTACAGTGCTTCTCTGAAAGAATATTTTTGCTTTTTTCTAGCCAGGATTGCTGATTGTTACCTTTTTGCTTTATGCCACTTTTAAAAGGCTGCCTTCAATAGCTGTCAAAAGTCATTGGATGAGGAGAGAAAGGGTTATCTAAATTATTGGGATAATAAAAACTCTTTATGTTGAGTGTTATAATATTCGACTGAAGATCTGTGTAATGTGGTAGTTGAATTCTGATTCATCAGAAAAACTTGGGTAGCTTACAAATTAACAGAATGAAAATGTTCCTCTTTAATTTATTGATTTCTTTTCTTTTTAATTTATAACCTGCTTCTTTCTTAGTAATAAGATACAAGGCTTCTAACTGTGTATTAGTTCATATCAGATACATGTTTCTGAAGATTGGCTCAATTTTTAGGAATTTACTGTGTGTCTTATTATCCACAATATTTAGCATAGTCCTCAATCATCATTCTCTATCAAACTAAATACAGTATGTACTTTGGACATGTTGGCTAAGATCCAAAAGGTAATCTTCCTGAATGTAGTTTATAGCACTGAAAAACAATGGTAGAGATTTACACAAAAGCATAGTGAATAGTTCTTAAAAACCAGCATTCCTCTGGTGGAAAACATGCAGTAAAAGTTTTGTAAGACTTTGTAAAAGCCTTACTCCCCTTACAATAAATAATATTTTATTATTATAGAAATAAATCTTGCTGAAGAACATTCAAAGAATAGTAGATCTAATTAGTGGTCTCCACTTCTAGGATTTTTTTTGGTTGAGGAGTAACTCAGGGTTATAAAGGGAATAGCCAAAAGTTCGAATGAAGATCAGTTGCATTGCATATCTCATCATTAATATAAAACTTCTAGAATTTCTGTCCTTGGCAGAAAAGACAGAGAATGTTTTCAAAAAAACATTTTGTTCTTATCCATCAACATTATGAAAAATTAGAATTTTTCCAATTTACTTAAATAAGTTACTAGTTTATAGAGTTTCAGTTTGGGTTCAAGCCATCTGAGGCATTTTAGAAGTGAGTGCAGCTCAGATTCTCTGAACCAATACTGTCTGAACCAATTTTCAGGTTTGGTTTGGCTCCCAGTGTTAGACTACAGGATCTTCCAAATGAGAGGCATCATCACATGTGAAGGTAGTTGGTGCATGTTCTATCTGTGTAATGTTAGTTTTAAATATATTTTAAAGGCAGCTTTCCTGGATTAATAGTCCAAGAGCATGTCCCCCGTGTTAGTGATGGGGTACTGTATATTTATTTTATTTGTTTAGCCATATTTATATCCTGCACTTTTGTCCATAAAGGGACCAAAGTCTGGTTCGCCAGATATAGTCTTTCCTGGATAGGGGTAATTTGGGCATATAGTAATCCATGGACAGACAACTTCTCAATTAGATTATTGCAATGCATTGTACATGGGGCTGCCTTTCAAGACAATTTGAAAACTATAGTTAATGCAAAATTAAGCGGCTTAAGAAATTGAGCTAGTTTCTGGTCTGAATTTAGGGAACTGGTAATGACATGTAAAGCCCTGAAGTGGGTAGGACCTTGAAACCTGAAGCTACATATCTCTTTATATTTATCTGCCTGTGGTTTGAGGTTTACTGGAGGGGCTCTTCTCTGTTTCCCATGAGTCAGAGAACATAGAACAGGGCATTCTCTGCTTTGGTACCTCAGTTGCAAAACACCTTCCATTACAGGTCCAACATTGGTGTCAACATTGCTCCTATTTAGATTTCAAATAACAACATGGTTGTTGGGGTTGTTGTATGTTTTCCAGGCTGTATGGCCATGTTCCAGAAGTATTCTCTCCTGACGTTTCGCTCACATCTATGGCAGGCATCCTCAGAGGTTGTGAGGTAGATGTTGGAAAACATACAACATCCCTGTGATCCTGGCCATGAAAGCCTTCGACAACACATTGATCATGGTTGTTCATGAAAGCTTTTGGGGCCTGATTGATTATAGGAGTACCTTCTTATACATGTATTTTTATTCATTTTAAACTACATATCTTAAATGTTTTAATATGTCTTTTAACCTGTTGACTCTTTGCAATATTTAGCTTTTTAGAATGATTTTAATTATTTATACTGTTCTTAATTAGTTAGATTCATTTTACTGTACATTTCCAGAAAAGGTGCAGTATATAGATATTTTAATAAATAAATAAAATTTCAGCAGATGTTGGTTGTTATGCAAGCAACATTTCACTTGATTACTCTCTTTTCAGCTAAAACTTGGAGTATGTTGAACTGAACTCAATATAAAATTGATATTGTACACAAAATATGCTGTGTGTGTACACTGGAATTATTTCTCCCTTTTAAAGGATCTGTTTTATTATATAGCATCTATCACTTTGTTTATTATTCAATAGAAGTGACATTAAGGTGACTTTTATGTGTTTTACCTTTTTTTAGATTGGTTTCATCTGTTCATAGTATAATGTAGTTATAATTAATGAGTCAAGAGAACAGAGTGTTTCTAGGGCACCCTGTGGATAACCAGAACATTGTCAACTGATACAGTAACCTTGTAAGAGATGTGTTCAAACATAATATCACAGTCTATCATTTTTTCCTTCATTAAGCTTCGTGTTTCATCAGGTTTTTCCATCATTGAGATGCAGTTAGGATTATCAGAGGTATCGAATTTGGCATAAGATTGGCCTCACTAGCATTTTTATACCAGTTGACTGTTTTAATGACAGATATCCACTCATATTTCACCAGTATAGTGCAACTTCTTCCATAGTATGTAATTTCTGTAGCTGCATATCTTCTCATTTAGGGGATTTTGCTCTTAATTCTACACAGTACCTTTTTCACTTTTTATTTCATTATAAATATAAAGTGCAGGCTCAACTTTTAAAAAAAATCATGACTGGCAACATCCCTTTATCCACTTCCACCCCCCTTTCTGACTTGAAGAGTTTCAATGAAGAATAATTCATTTAAGTATTACGTTGCATCTACTTCTAAAATAATCATCATCATCATCATCATCTATTTGGGAAGGAAAAAATCATGTTTTATTTGAAAAATGATAGAATATATCTGCTTTCTGAAATTGCTATATTTGTATTCAAAAATATTTACTTCTTCCTGTTTTCCCAAAGTAATAAATCTTTCCAATTGTAGTTATATAACATAAGGGAGTGTTTATTCTATTAATTTTCCACTTGCATTTAGTGTGTAAACACAATGCTCATTTTAGGAGTTATGTAAAGCAAAATATTTCTGAACTTGTAATTTCTGGACTTTCAATACATGTACAGCATTACTGTTTTTCATGCATGCTCTTTCATTGTAATAACTAGCAGTGAATGACATTAAAAAACAGTTACTAAATTGTTCCTATCGAGCAGAGTGAAATTAATGTTGTACATTTATCTTCATATGAATGAACTGAACTGTCCCTGTTGGAAAACTTTAATTAATTTTGATTAGTAATTATTGCAATATGTTCAAAGCCTGTGATGGCTGAAATAATTTATATAGTTACCTAGTGTGAAAATAATTAAGAGATTTATCTGTGAACTAAGAGGATTTTTATTTTTAAACACCATTGTTGCTGTTTTTTCTATTTATGCATTATTCTATTTGTGTGTATTTCAGAGACTAATTAAATCACTTCTAATATTAAGGGGAAATTGCATGAATTCTAATTAGCTATTTGACAGTAATCCTTCGGTATTTAATAAATTAGCTATTTTCCCATTGTACACCTCTGGCAAATAATTCATGTAAAGTTCATGTGAATTTCACATGATATGTCCAATATGAAGAGTGAGAGATGGGGAAGGAAGCTACAAGTACCATGAATCACAGTGGGAAGAATCTGTTGATCATGCCTTTAAAAAAGACAGTTGTGTTTTAAACAGAATCTACCAGCATTTGAATAAGTGAACCAGTGTGTGAATATTGACTAGAAATATTAAAGTATTTGTCTTCCAGTACTGATTTTTACAAACCAGCAGAAGGGCAACCTATAAATTGAATAGATTAATAAATAACAATACATTATTGCTTGTTTAGTTTTTATTATATGTACAACATAGAACTACTGGCTTGCTGTTTTCTAATCTAAAATTTAACCAGTGGGCTCACACTACACATATTCTTCATGAAACAAGGTACAATATCTTTGACACTCCATTGCCTCTTCTCTTTCCATTCACTCGTCATTCTTTCATCACAATTCAGTTAAACTAAGTATCATATATTCTAAGGACAGATGCAAAAAAAAAAAAAGCGAATGGATTTTAGGGATAAGACTGAAACTGGAATATTATGCCAACACTCCTATTTGAAAAGTGAACATGAAACTTAAGGTTGCTAACTCTTCATTTCAGTAAAGTATGTAAAGATTGTTCAACACAAAGAAGGGGCACGAAATGGTAAATAAAGATGTACAGTATTACCCCATATCTGTGGGATCGATATCCACCGTTTCATTTGTCTATGTCTGACAAAATATGGCCTCTAAACATTTTCTAGGTCCTCTAGTGTGATTTTGTGTTATTTGTACACCAGAAGTTCTTCATTTCAATAGAATTTGCTATTTGCAGTTGTGCATATTCATCTGAAGTCTAATAATGTACATGTTTTTTGATGTATATGATCTAGATCTATTTGGTGTCCTCTAGATGTTTTGAAGCATGGTTTCCATAATCTCTGAATATTGGCCAATATGACACTATAGGAATTGTAGGCCAATACTACTTTGGTAATGATATTGTCTACCTTTGACCTAGACAGTTTGCATAATCCATTTCAGTGTCTCCAAAATTCTAGAATGTTGACTATCTTGAGATTTTCATAAAAACAATGATCTCATTTTAGTGAGATGTGTCCATTAGCATGGATTTGAAGAAACTGTGACCAGAACTCTCCCTTTTTATTAGTCCTTATATTAGAAACAAAATGACTGTCAAATTGTTACTATTGTTGTTAAGTCTTTCATTCATACAGTCACAATAAGTCATAGCTGACTTGAACGTAACAGACACTAAGCTTACCCCTCAAGATTATGGCTGCTGTTCGTTATCTTGAAGCCTTTTTGTCTAAATACTGTACAGGTAGTCCCTGAGTTACAAACATCTGACTTAAAAATGATTCATAGTTAAGAATGGGGGTGAGACAACAGGAAGTGAGATGAATCTACACTTAGAAAGGGAAATACTCTCCTAAAAGAGTTATCATGGGGATTTATTTATTTCGTGTCAAAAGCATTGCATAACAAATACATTTAAAATTGATGAAGAAAAAAAACAGAGGAAATCACAAACAACTAAATAGTTTTAGACCAGAAACGGGCAACAGCAACCGCATTGTCCGTAGCTTTAAACAACTCCTCCTCCGTGCATGAGGCAGGACATTGTGGGCAAGCATACATATGCGGAGTTGTTTGTTCTGCTCCACAGTCACACAAGGTGGAGGATTCCTCCAGGTAGTGCCACCTTGCCAAGTTGTCTTTAGATCTGCCCACTCCACTTCTGATTCTGTTCAGGGACTTCCAAGTTGCCCATTCTTGGTTTGTCCCTGGAGGAAGACCCTCATAGGGGGCCATCCAGTTAGAATTGCCAGGTTTAGCTGCCCAGAGGGACACCCTTGCTGCTGCTGGAGGAACGTCAAGAGGAGTGGTGGTTCTCATGAAGCCCTTCCTTGATTTGAGTCTGGTGGGAGGAGGCTGATAGTCATGCAGTGGGTGGCTTTCACAATGTTCAACCTTATTTCTCTCACCGTTAGCAGCAACTTCCCGTCGCACATCAGGAGGGGCAATGCCAGCTAACTTGTAGAGTTTATCAACAGGTGTAGGTTTAAGGCATCCTGTGATTATTCTGCATGTTTCGTTTAGTGCTATGTCCACTTGCTTTGCATGGGCAGGCTTTTGCCAGACAGGACAGGACAGGCGTACTCAGCAGTTGAGAAAGACAAGGCCAGGGCTGATGTTCTTATTACTTGTGGGTCTGCACCCCATGAGCTGCCAGTCAGTTTCCGCAGGATGTTGTTGCGTGCAGCTACTTTGTGCTTGGTGTTCGTGCAGTGTTTCCTATATGTTAGTGTTCGATCTAAGGTGACACCAAGATATTTAGGATGGAAACAGTGTTCGAGCTCTTGGCCTTCCCAAGTAACTTTCAGTTTCCTGTTGGCTTCACGGTTACGTAGGTGGAAAGCACACACTTGTGTCTGGCAGGGTTGGGCTTCAGGTGGTTCTCTTTGTAGTGACTGGAGAGGTCTTTCAAGGCATTAGTGAGTTTCAACTGTTTCAAAATCTTTTGCTTGTGTTGTAAGGCCAAGGTCATCAGCATATATAAAGCTCTTTGTGAGTGGTGGTAGTGGCTGATCGTTCGTGAAGATGTTAAATAAGGTCGGTGCAAGAACGCTGCCTTGGGGTAAACCATTCTTTTGCCTCCTCCATCTGCGGTTTTCCAGGAGGGTCTAGACAGTTTTTGTAAAGTCAAAGTCCCAGGTGATATGGTAGACTTTATGCAGCATTTTTATATGTTGCACCGTGTCATAGGCTGCCGTAAGGTCCACAAAAACTGTTCCCGTAATGCAGCCTTTCTCATAGCCTTCCTCGATATGCTCAGTCAGATGAAGAATTTGACCTGTACAGTTTTTCCCTGGTCTGAAACCTGCTTGTGCAATAAGCTTGGGTTCGATAACAGGTCCTAGTCGATTTAATAGCATCCTCTCATAGACTTTATATAGATGACATAAGAGGGAGTTTGGTCGGTAGTTCCTGGCATTGGAGGCATCTTTACCAGGTTTTAAAATGGCAATGATCTTAGTTTTCCTCCATGCTCTGGGAATCTGTTTGTGTGCCAAGCATTGATGGTAGAATTTCAAAAGCCAGTTTTCAGCTTTGGGGCCCAAGTGTTTGATTTGATCCATCATCAGGTCATCTAGGCCAGGTGCTTTACCGGTCTTACATTGCTTGATGGCTTCTCTGAGTTCTTTCAGGTTTAGAGGAGAAGACAACTGGTGGGTTTCAAGTTCTGGCACCCTGTTGATTCTCATCTTTACTCTGCTGCAGTTAGTTTTCCCATTCTGAATTAGCTGGTGAGCTATCTGGTCTGGTGTCACGTTTGCGTGTCCATGGTTGACCAGAGGGTCACTATCCAGGCGTCTCAGCAGTTGCCAGGCTTTTCGGCTACTCTTGGACATGTCAAGGTTCTCAAGCAGCTCTATCCAACGGTCTTTCTTAGCATTAGCTAAGGCTGTAGATAGTTTTTGGCCTGCTGCTATAGTCCCATCACTGTATGGATTCTCTTGAAAAAGTCTGAGATATTCCTGTAGCTGATTTAGCGATTCTTCGTTTAGGCCTGGTAGGTAGCTTGTGCGACAGCCTCTAGGGATTGAGAGCCTTGAGGATCTTTTCACAGCTTCTACAAACAGGTCATAATTTTCTGTAGAAGGTTCTATATCAGAAATAGCAGCTTCCAAGGTCTCTGTAAACTTTGTCCAGTTAGCTTTATTGAAGTTATATCTTCTGCGGAATGGGACACTTTTTGGTCTTACAGCTGCATATGCTACGCAGCATATTGGTCTGTGTTGTGTGTTCGGTATCGGGTTTAATCATGGGGATAAGGTTTCTCAACTGAAGCTTTATCACCAATCATTTTTTCCACAACAAGCCATTTTTTTTCCAAAATACAGTTATCACAGGTACAGAAAGTGAAGTGGAATCTTCTGAATAGGAGCACAGACAGCAAAACAAACCCCGCAGGGGTGAGTGAGATAGATGGCTGGCTGGCTGGAATTAAACTTTAAAATGTACCTGTTCTGACTTACAAATAATTTCAACTTACATACAAAACTTGTGAGAAGGTCCAGCATTATCCATTCTGTCAGTTTGTGACAAACAAGACTCTGATAGCTGTTTGTAATACTCCCAGTAACTCCTTTATTTCAGTCACACCGACAACTCAAATCCAAGGGAGCTCCCTGTTCTTCTCACACTCTCCCCCTTATCTCCCTTGGTTCACTCCCTCCTCCCTCCTTCCAATTACTCCACATTTGTCTTGGTGCTTTCATTGATTCAGTGTTCTTGGATCTTGCTGGTGTTTTAAAGGAACAGCTTCTTTCTAACTCCAGGGCAGGACCCTCTACTGTCTCCCCCTTGCAAACCTACAGAACCAATCTTGTTTGCAACTTGGGGACTGCCTGTACTTTATTGTTTTATGTATTGTCAAAGGCTTTCATGGCCGGAATCACAGGGTTGTTGTATGTTTTCCGGGCTGTATGGCCATGTTCCAGAAGTATTCTCTCCTGACGTTTTGCCCACATCTATGGCAGGCATCCTCAGAGGTTGTGAGATGACCTCACAACCTCTGAGGGTGCCTGCCATGGATGTGGGCGAAACGTCAGGTGAGAATACTTCTGGAACATGGCCATACAGCCCGGAAAACATACAATAACCCTTTATTGTTTTAATTACAAAAATTGAGATACCTTTTCTTATTTTTTGGAAATCACAAAAATATGTTTAGCTTTGATTTAAGTATTTTATGTTGTTAAAACAATAGTGTACTTTTAAGTTTGATATGAACATAAATATTGTGCATCCATTTTCCTGAAGAGTTTGACGTCTCTGTAAGAAAATATAGGGAGAGGAATGGCTATTACTATACAACAGTGATTCCCGAAGTGGACGCTACCGCCCCTCAGTGGGCACTTGAGCAATCCAGGGGGGCGGTGATGGCACCTATTAGGACATGGGGGCGGGGCCTTTTCCCAAGTGCCAGAGACAGGGCTGAGCACCTGAGGCACCTGTTAGGACACAGGGGGCGGAGCTAGAGGAGTGGACGTGGCTTCTTCCCAAGAGCCCGAGACAGGGCTGGGAATCTATACCTCCCCTGAGGCTCTTGTTGGGACACAGAGGGTGGAGCTAGGGAATGAGGCGGGGCCTCCTTCCAAGAGTCCAAGACAGGGCTGAGCCTCTATACATCTCCTGAGAGGCCTTTTAGAACTAAAAGGCAGGAGTGGGGTGGGGGCGGGGCCTCTTCCCAAGAGCTCGAGACAGGGCTGAGCCTCTGTATACCTCCCCTGAGGCGCTTGTTAGAACACAGGGGCGGGGTATAGAGGTTCAGCTCCGTCAGGCACTTGGGAAGAGTCCCCGCCCCCTCCTCTAGCCCCGCCTCCTGTGTCCTGGAAGGTGCTTCAGGACAGGGATAGAAGCTCAACCCTGCCTCAGAGCTCGTAACTCCGCCCATCCCAGTCCTGGCCACCCATTTGTGGCCCCGCCCACCTCCCCTCGCAGCCCTTCATCTTGGACTAGGGGAGAGGCTCAGCCCCACCCTCTTGAGTAGGAGCCACACCCACCCCTCTAAGCCATGCCCCCTTTCCAGAGGGTGCTGAGTCATATTTTTTCTGGAAAGGGGGTGGCAGGCTAAAGGGGGTGGCAGGCTGGAAAGGGGGTGGCAGTTTGGGAACCACTGCTATACAATATGACTTCTTTATCTACAGATTTGACAACCATGGTTTCACCTACACATAGTCCAATATTTGTGGGCCTCTCGAGACCTTCTAATGCAGTTCTGTGCTACGCTTCTGACCCAAGTATGGTCAAAATAGAAGATTCACTATTATCCACAGTTTTAAATATCAACAGGTGCTCTTCAAACACATTAATCACAGATACAGAGGTTATACTATACTGTATTTTTCATTCTAAAAGTCAAAGAAAAAATATTATTGTAAGCGATTTTCAAAGGTTGCTTAAAATTACCATTCATTTATGAGGAACACTCATAAATTGAACATTTGTTATTTGCAATATCAAGTAATATCAGGTTTTCAGGCTCCATTGTCTTGTAGCTGAAGCTGTATCATCCAATATGAAAGGAATGGTTTCCTGAAAAGGTGATGTTGCACAAAACAGACAAACAATTACAGTTTATGTAGCTTCACAGAGTAAATCAGCACTTGATGTGACTTGGCATCTGTCATATTTGTGCAGATTGGAGTAATTTTGTGTAAATAAAAGATGTTAAATAGCTGTATCACTCTGAATGCTAAAATTATTTCAAGGTAACCTTTGGAGAAAACTGAGTAAGTTTGTTGTGTGCAAGGCAAATTACTTGAGGAGAAAAATGCTTCCTGGAGTTATGCTGTCATGTGAAAGATAATGTAGATAAATTTCTTCAGGCAGGAACTCTGTTCTGTGATGGATGCAATTTTGGCCGCAGCTCAAGCAAATTTTCTTCTATTCTTAAACTGGAGATTGTCTTGTAGCACTCATAGTGGTCAGAGAGAAAAAAATGGTCTTCAGGGTGAGGTGGAAGAATTGGTGAGTTGGACATTGAAGCCATGCTGTAAGTGATATCCTGACCTCTGCTTTGAACATTAAGCTTCCAGTGTAATCTCTGTGATCCTACTCTCTTTCTCTGGAAAAGTGTACTGCCCCTCACTTAAAACCTTAGTGATCCTATTACTTTATTTCTGCAGAATAAGTGCTACCTCACTTCATTTTTCTATCCCTCTGCAGCCACTAGTTAAATTATTTTAAATGTTTTTCATAAGCAAAGGACATTTCTCTTTGCTGCAGGAATATGAAAACTAATCCACAAATGTTGATAGCTCCTTTAGCAGATGTAGAAAACGGGCGGATAAAGTGCAAACTGCACGTGATGCCCTAGTATACCCAATCCCTGCCCTTAAAAACATTATTTTTAATACAAAAGTTCCATGAACGTTTCTCTCCCTGCCCCCAAAGAGATTCTAGTGTCCGTTTTTGTTTAAAGGTAAATCAGCTGAGAGGCAGGCATAATTAAATCTAGGGGACAGGAGGGTGTTTTGAATCAATATATTAATTATTTAGTAAATTCATTAAATTTCCATCCTGTTTTCTTCAAAAATGTTTAAGGAAACTAAATGTAGAAAAATCATAAATCAAAGCCTCTAATTTAAAATGCCTTATAATCTTTAATATTTAAATTTTCTATTGAGGGGAGAAAGTATTTCTGTGAAGGGGTTAGCCAGTGGCCTACATTTTCCAACCCGGACCTGAATAGTCCCTATAACAGGTGATGGTGGTGACTGGGTGGAAAGAACATACTTTGTATGGACAGGAAGCAGTCAGTGAAATCCTACTATATCCCAGTCTCTTCCACTGGAGCCAGTCATTTGTGCTACTTTGCTTCATCATATGTAGACTTCCTGTGGTCCAGGGAAGAAACAAAGCAAGGTTAAAATTTGGGCCATTTTCTGGTAATGGGATATGAATAGTGTCAAATTACAGGTTGGGTATTTTTGTAACCGTTTGGATGGTTTTTAGAAACAAGTGGGAAGGAGTTGTGGTCTTGCGCTTGTTTTGTGTGTGTGTGTGTGTGTGTGTGTGTGTGTGTGTGTGTGTGTGTGTTAGGAGCGACTTGAAAACTGCAAGTTGCTTCTGGTGTGACTTGCTTATTGTTAATATCCCATTACCAAAAATGACTCTCAACCAAAAAATAGCCCAGAGAAGTGGTTTGAATGATCCCCAAGAATACATTTTCACATTGTTGAACCATTCAGTTACCATAGTGTACCTATAGGATTTTGTCTGAAGACTTGAAATGGTGGTTCCTCGCCTCAACTCGCCTTGCTGTGGACAGGTGCTTCTGTAGTTTGAAAACAGTTGGTGATTGCTGTAGTGAAGTCAACTTGTTGCATTCCTGACACACTCCTGCAACTACTGGATGCATATGCAGAAATATATGGGGGTGTATTTGGGACTTCAGTTTAAGGCAGACTCTCACTTATGTTAACCCAACTTAAGGGTTTGTATTTTAGCTACACAACCAAGCAAGTGGTGATGCCTCACAGTGTTAGTCTGCACCTTGGGGCACTGCAGCTTGCCTTCCATTTTCTTCTTGTGTGGACAGCTAAATAATGGTTCTGTGCCAGTTCAAAAACGTGCATAAGCTGTAACCAAAAAAAATTGCAACCATTTTAAACATACTTCTTTTCTTGATGCTATTTGTTCTCTCTGTCTTATAACTCAATTCAAACTGAGTGAATAGATTTTGAGATTTTTGGCTTCCACTTGAATTATTTCCAGTGGATATTGTGATAGTGAGAAATATGATGTAGTCGACATTGTTTCAGTGGGATTATGCAAATCAGAACTAAACTCATTAGACCAGTCAGCCTGTTTATATTAAATCAATTATATTGATAGTGTTTAATAACAAAAAGAATACATTTAAAATCCATTCCTGCATTTCCAACAAATGATAAATTATTTCTAGCATCTACTGTTTCAGAATTACTTTTTCTCTTCATGATAATGTGATATAATGAATATGTTTTATTTCTAAAAGGCCAGTATTTTTCATTATCATCTTAAGAAAGAATAAATGATTGCAGAAGTGTGCTATTTTTCATATAATTGTTTAGGGTGTCTGCTAAGCATAGAAATGTAATGATGGTTGTGTGGCAGTAAATCACCCTTTCAACAGATAACTTTTATACTGGCATTTGGGAAGATGTGATAATTTTGTCTAGGATGAAAACTCTCCATTCCATTTTAATTGTTTTCTTCTTCTTCTAATATTTCTAAACTGCTCTTTACCCAGAATTGAGAGAAATTGAACTGTTTAGGCTCAGTATATTTTTGCTGGAAAGGTAGTGTCATGTTCTCAGTAATATCTGTGTTAACCTGCTTTGTGTTTACTTACAAGATACCTGTGTACACACAAAGTTGTCATGGAATTGCTACCTCTACAAGCTCTCCAATCAACAGTATTGAACTACCCAATCACTGAATTTTATTAGACTTGTTAAAGAACTCTGTGTTTGCTCTTTTCATATATTAGACAATTTACATTACTACTACCCTGTTTCCCCGAAAATAAGACAGGGTCTTATATTAATTTTTGCTCCCAAAGATGCACTAGGTCTTATTTTCAGGGGATGTCTTATTTTTCCATGAAGAAGAGCTCACATTTATAACAACAAAATGAACATTTATTATATACTGTAAATTAGTTGTCATCACAAACCAGCATAACCAGACAAACTATGAATCCTATCAAGAATTTCTTGTTACTACCATTATTTACATGTACAACAATCTATGGTACCTCTTGCAGTTTAGGTTTCACAAGGTTTCCACGCTGATTTCTCTCTATTCTAGTTTCAGTGTAGTCATGAATGATGAATAATATAATATACTATAATAATAATATGATAATATAATAATAATATAATATATACAATATATTAATGAGATAATATAATAATAGGATATAAAAATAACAGAATATGATAATAATATGGTATTAATAGGATTATATAAAATGGAATATAATAATAACAGAATAATAATATAATAATATGAAAATATAATAGAATAATAATAATAATAATAATAGAAAAATATAATATAATGATATAAAATATATTAATAGGATAATATAATAATGGGATATAATAATAGTAACAGATATGATGATAATAATATGGTAATAGAATAATAGTATAAAATAATAAGTTTCATGGCATAGGATAGGAATAAGGATGAGAGGAGAATCCCTATGCGTCCTGTACCTTTAAGAAACAGAAAGAGTAGGGCGAGTGGAAAGCCCTCTTCCTTCCCTCCCACCCTCCCTTGCCCTGGCTCCAGGAGCCAATCAGAAGCCTTGGGGGCGAAGGGAGCATGGCCAGGACGGAGACGGAAGGAAGAAACGGCAGCGCAGCAGCAGCCACGGAGGCTGGGGGACAGGCAAGGCAAGGCCAGCAAGCACTTTCTCTCCCTCCCTCCCTCCGGTGTGTATGTATGAGTGCTGCTTCTGCCCTGCAGCCATGTTTCCCAATGGAACTCTGCTGCAGCCTTTGTTGCTAGGTCTTACTTTCAGGGGAGGCCTTATATTTGGCAATCCCCCCCAAACCCCTGCTAGGTCTTATTCTTTGGGGAGGTCTTATTTTAGGGGAAACATGGTACTACTACTACTACTACTACTACTACAAATTAGCAACATACTCAGTTTTACTCTACCTGCATCAACTGTTCCCCACAGTACAAACCCCTCTATCCCAACAGGACCTTCCTCCTTTTGTTTCCAAGGATTGCCATTTTTTCACGTGTGCATCAGGGTTACTTGGGTTAGGCAGTGTTGTCTAACACAAGACTGAGGGTGGTGCACTTAAATCTCTTTCTTGATGCCTGAAATAGAAACAACACCTGGAAGAAAATAATAAGCCAGTTAATATTTTCCATTGAAATTCATTGATTTCTCACAAACATTTACATTTATTTAGTTGTGTACTAAAATAAACAAAGATAATTGCATCTGTTTTTGTTCATTCAAAGATGTGCTGCTGAAATTAATAAATAGGTACAAATTCACATGTATGTGTGTTTTCTTAGCTTATGCACTTAACTATAGTATTTTAAATTCCTTTATCATTTAAAAAGTAGAAGCCTGAAATCTTTACGGTATCTTTGGGCTGCATGTGATTAGACTACTGCAATGCACTCTAAGTGGGGCTGCCTTTGAAGACAGTTCAGAAGCTTCAATTAGTCCAACGGGAGGCAGCCAGGGTGTTAACCAGAGTGGCGTACAGGGAGCACACTACTCCTCTGTTACGTCAGCTCCACTGGCTGCCGATTAGCTACTGAGCACGATTCAAAGTGCTGGCTTTAGCCTATAAAGCTCTAAACGGTTCCGGCCCAGCTTACTTGCCCAAATGTGTCTCTCGTCCCCGTCAGGTACGGCTGGTGGGGACGAGAGACAGGGCCTTCTCAGTGGTGGCTCCTTGGCTGTGGAACTCCCTCCCTAGTGACATCTGGCAGGCTCCATCCCTTTTGAGTTTTAGAAAGAAAGTGAAGACCTGGCTATGCGAGCAAGCATTCAAAGAATAAGTTTCGTTGCCTTCGACTCGGTCTGGACTAAGGTTTATGTACAATGTTTTGTGGATGAATGGCTCAAGTATTTTGTATTATTTTAAATCTGTATTTAATTGCTTATGTTTTATTATTTTGTATTGTTGTGTATTGGCATTGAATTCTGCCAGTTTTGTAAGCCGCCCTGAGTCCCTTCGGGTGAGAAGAGCAGGATAGAAATAATGGAAATAAATAAATAAATGTGACTTACTTTAAATTTACAGTTCCACAGTTTTGACATGATCTGAAATCTGTAGCATAGCCAAATGTTAGTACATAGTGAATTAAAATGAGTTTTTGTCTGTTGTGAAGATAACAAAATATGTCCTTTATAAGTGTTCACACATCCTTAACTTTAGGGGAAGAATTTTTTGTGTCTCATACATGCCAATAGACTTTTTTTTTTAAAGCACAAATTCCAAATCAATTGCTTGTCTTTTCTACCAGGGGTAATCTGTCTATTTGAACTTAACATCTACAGTCCAAGGATGGCTAGAAATTAATGATGAACTATTCAGATAGTTTCAAGTAATATTGAATATTGCTTGCCTTGTTAAATGTATCTGATATTGCTGCTGAATCTTTTCTGGGTACTTGGCATTTGCAATATATTAACAAAAATGGGAGTCAAGGCATTTGAAAAATCATTGTTACGGAGTGTCCATTTTCTCATTCACATGCTTTGTGAAGCCTTTTTGTTACATGCAATTCTTGCATTTGGAATTAAATGAAAGTGATTTTTAAAACAGGAATAAATACAGAAGTATAAACACACACACACACACACACACACAAACACAAACCCTACTACCCTGGTGTTAATTTATGTTGCTTTCAGTCTGAATTGATTTTCTTTGTATCACATTGTATATGTCCATTTGTCTCCAGTGAGGGTCCAATGGTTATGAGACAATACTACCATAAGGTGATCATCTTTCAGTCTCAGTCAAAAGATCAGAGGCCAGTATTAAAGTTCAATAATAAATATGCCCAACCAATTTGGGATTGTAAGTTACTTCAATAATGTTTTGAGAAGTTTCTTATAAATCGAGTGTTCTGTCACCTTCTTATTTAATGTATATGGATTGTTATTGTATATTGTCATAAATCATGTGCCTTGTTCAAATAGTTGAGGGATTTGTAACATTGCTTTTCTTTGGCAATTCCTCCAAGTTTCAGAATGTTTGAACAAATATGCCTGCCTTGCTGGATTGACTCATATAATATTTTTTACCAAAAAAAGGGGGTTTTCTGCCATCCGATTTTTTTTGGAATTGCCTTTAAAGTATGGCTGCACTTATGGCAATTTTGTAAGAGTTCTATTTCTGTAATCCTGTTTCTAGGGATTTATCAAACATGTTTTTAAAATGTACAAATGACCTCCTGTTTAGATGCACAGGTGCACTCTCCTTTAATTTTAATTTGATTAATTTTTTTATAGGAGAGACAAATGATAAAGATGTTCAAGTAATAGAACTACCAATAGTTGACAGTCTGCATCCACGACCTCCGTATTTGCCACTGGCTATCCCAGAGGATCTGGCCGATCGCCTAATTCGTGTTCATGGAGATCCTGCAGTGTGGTGGGTCTCACAGTTTGTCAAATACTTGATTCGTCCACAACCTTGGTTAGAAAAGGAAATTGAGGAAGCTACAAGAAAACTTGGTTTTAAACATCCTGTTATTGGGTAAGAACTTTTGTTATGCTACTGAAGATACTATCTATGTTTTGTTCTACTAATTGAATATAATTTACTTTTGAGTAAACCAAAGAACATCCTGAAGGGTGATCTATTATTATTATTATTATTATTATTTTTAAAAAGACCACCAAATACTGGTGGAAGACCATAACTCAAAGAATGCTTCAATACTGTGATTTTTGTTTGTAAGGTAAAAGTAAAGATTTTTCCCTATCATTAAGTCTAGTCATGTCTGACTCTGGAGGTTGGTGCTCATCTCCATTTCTAAACCAAAGAGCTGGCATTGTCCGTAGACACCTCCAAGGTCACGTGGCCGGCATGATTGCATGGAGTGCCATTACCTTCCCGCCGGAGCAGTACCTATTGATCTTACATTTGCATGTTTTCGAACTGCTAGGTTGGCAGAAACTGAGGCTAACAGCGGGAGCTCACCCTACTCCCTGGATTTTAACCGCCGACCTTTTGGTCAGCAAGTTCAGCAGCTCAGCAGTTTACCCCACTGCGCCATCGGGGGCTGGGAATATATGAAGACTTTCCCTAGTTTCCCCTTAGTACTAATATGAGGGCTATCCAGAAAGTAGATTACATTTTGGAATTAAAAATGAACAAAGTATAGGAGAAAACATTTACCATATGCAGTTGAAAGCCAGACCCAAACACCACTTCTCAACATAGTCCCCATTGAAATCTAGGCACTTCTCATAGTGATAAAAGAGTTTGGAAAGTCCTTCCCCACCAAACTTTGCCACTTGGCTTGCATCCTCAACCAGGCGGGCGTCCCTTCTCGCAGCTGCATATGTGCATGCATTCAACTTTCCCCCACGCTCGTCCTGGATTGCTCTTCTAAGGTTTTGCAAGAAGCACACCTTTCCTGTCTCAAAATACGGTTGCCATAACCTTCATTGCAAGCATTTGCAAAACAGAACTCTCCCAAACAACCATCAGAGCTATGTGCCAAACAATATTAAAAGAGCAGGATGTTACTAATCACTCCAGTTGCAAGGACCAATGAAATAAAATATTTGTTACAGACCATTAGAAAACCTTTAATGTCAGAACCATATAATTCTCCTGGAATTGGGTGGGCAATTGCACTATTTGCCTAGTGATGCTAAAAAAAGACCATGTCTGACATCAGCCCCTTTTAGAGAACATAATCATTAAAATACCCTAAGCCCAAAACACCTATAATTTTGAAGGTCATAATCAATACTTTAAATTGAAGGAATGTATGAATTAAAAATCCAATTACATTTGTAATGTTTTAGTGAGCAAACATACTTTTAATATTTTAAAATCATACTAAAGGAATAGCCTTACCTTAAAACTTATTTGTAATCAGGTATGTAAGGGTGTGTGCTTTTTCTTTCCCACTGCCATTGTACAACTTGGCAACCACATTTGAAAGTGGTAAGTATGTAAAGAAAGGTCAGGTTGACCCTGTTCAACTATAGCAGTTTAAAGAAATATGCAAGATCATGATGCCATATTTCTGCTGTTGTATGACTAGAATATATTAGCACTTAGCTCCCAAAATGTCTAATCATTATGTTAAGCTTTGAAGGACAGAACGATAACAACAACAATAATAATATAATAATAATATTAATAATAATAATAATAACAACAACAATAATAATTTATTTCTAACCCATCCTCTCTCCCCAAAGGGACTCAGGACGGCTACCAAATACAAAGGCAAATATTCAATGCCATATAAAAACTGCATATAAAATAGACACTATGGGAGGATAAACAATAAGGCCTCATAAAGTACAATGGCAATAAGTACTGTTTAAATATAAAATCTGGGAATATAAAATATAAATGTAAAAGTGGCTCTGTGAATGTGTAAACCCTTGACAGAACCCGGTAGGGAAGGAGAGGGATTTCATTACTCATCAACCTCTCCATAAGCTATGGAGCATAGATAAGTTTTTAGGTGTTTTTTGAAGGAGGGGAGGGAGTGGGCAGTTCTAACTTTGACAGGGAGGGAGTTCCAAAGGGAAGCAGCGACCACTGAGAAAGCCCTCTCTCGTGTCCACCATTACTTGGGACAGTAATGGTTTTCTGACATAGAACAGTAGTGGTTTTCTGACATACCCAATAATTCTAGAGATAATTTTCTAAATAAATTTGTCTATTAATGCAAATTTGTTTAAAGGTTCATTCTATTAAAAGCACAAAAAACCCCAAGAGAAATACAAAACTTTTTTTAAAAAAAAATTTCAGCATACATGTTCGTAGAACAGACAAGGTGGGAACAGAAGCTGCATTCCATCCTATTGAAGAATACATGATACATGTGGAAGAACGCTTCCAACTTCTCGCCCGCAGAATGCATATTGATAAAAAACGAGTTTACTTGGCTACAGATGATCCTTCGTTATTGCAAGAGGCAAAATCCAAGTAAGACAATATTGTATGATAATGACTCTAATAAATGTATGCATGTGTTTGTTTTATTTAAATTTCGTTAATTGACTATATGCAAGAATTCTATTATGAATATTCCTGTTTTATATATTTGATAAGTCTCTTCCCTTTCAATGAAGGTGTGTTATGTCAATCTAGTGTCCTATTGGGTATTTGAGTCCTGATGATTGTGTTCATATTTCCGAACATTAAATTACAAGAGAAAGAGATGCAGTGTTGCAAGACAGACCCCTTAAAGCACCAGACCAGTCTTTAATAAAAGTAGTTTATTAGTTCACAACAAAAGAACCCAAAAACAAACTCAAAAAGGCTCAAAACACTTAATCTTCAGTGTGAAGCACAGTATTTTCCACAGTTAAAGCAAAAACCCATACCCTAGAAAATAACCCAGATTTAACCGGAGTATAATCCGGATCAAACTCCAAACTGTGCAAAACAACAGAAAAAGCACTCCAATTCACAGCAGGACACCAGCAGGCAGGAAGAGACGAACAGCGGGGCGCCGAAGGCGTCTGGCGGAGTCAGTCAAACACAATATCATCCAAAGGGGAAACAAACCCTGCATGTTGTGATGGAGTCTTTGAGTAGTGATACTATTAGGAATACTAGAAGGGGAAGAAAGACTACTCGTGAGCAAGACTCCAATGAGGACAGAGATAAAGGAAGCGGATCCGGGAAATACTTATGGAGCCTACTAACAACGACTCATTTGAGGGCTTTGAGGGGGATGATGGGGTTGAGAATCAGGAGGATGGGATGACAAGTTCAGAGGATGAGGCAATGGACTGGACTAAGGTGCGGGAGTTCCAGGACATCTGTAGAGAACCCACAAGTAGCGGCACGTTTGAGGGTTGGCACAGTAGAGATCCGGCTGAATCTTGGGGAGTTATGGTTTTGGAAAATAGAGAGAGATGATACATAGTGATTTATAGAGATGAAAAGGTCCCACATATAGAGGATGGAAGATCTGCTAGATTTACACTTAAAATAATAGTTTTTACATTTCTTCCGTTTTGTCCTATGTAGTACCTGTTATTAAAAGAGATACTAATTCAAGAAATACCTGTTGTCAAAAGTAGTTTCCTGGTATCATGAAAGTACTTTTTTGCTTTGACATAAGTATGATCTTTCTCTATTAGCTCTCTGTTCCAACTCTTTAAAAACCCAGCTTGTGTCCCAGTGACAGTTTATGGTCAGAATAACTTGATGTGGCGATCAGCTGAAATAGGTCATCATTATTTTAATAAACAGTTTTGTATTTGCAGTGATGGAAAAAATGAATTTGCTATGATGTGGCTTAATATGGTAATGTGTATAAATAATTTATTAAAAAGGATAAGCAGCTTATCCTAGTAGTTTTCAAATTAGAAATTTAGTAGAAATATTAAGGAGACGGAATGTTATTCATATTTTCTCATTCTTAGTATCTTCTCATTAGATATACTAGGCAATTTAAAGAATTTGACTAGTTGTAATGCATTAAAATGAACTTTAAAAATTCAGCCAGAATTATTTTATCCATATTTGAGGGACCAGAAAAAGATCCAGGTTCAGAGATATTCCATATCTTGTAGCAGAACTTTAAAATCAGTTCCGTGATCACTAAGTTCAGTGAAACATAGGTAATATTTTAAGAAAGATATATGAAATGTCTCAGTAGATAAAAACTTTAAATTGGTTACTAACATCTCTGGAAGTGAAGCATATGATATAGTCATTGTCATTCTTGAGTTTCTATTTCAAATAAGTGAAGTTAAAACTACCAAAAATGTCATAAAGGCCATGTGCCCAACAATGAGGGTGGGGCGGTATGGAATCAGTTTAATTTTACAAATTAATGTTTGATATGATGCTGCATTTTTCCAGGTATTCAGATTATGAATTTATAAGTGACAATTCTATATCATGGTCAGCGGGTCTTCATAATCGATACACTGAAAACTCTCTGCGGGGTGTGATTCTGGATATTCATTTCTTGTCTCAGGCAGACTTCCTTGTCTGCACATTCTCTTCACAGGTAAGCTATTAATGCACTGTAATGAAGTTCTGTGTATCATTTATCCAATGGCACCGAGTTGAAGGTTCCACAGACAATATCTTTGTTCCCATTATCTTTTTATAAGTAGTAGAAGTAATAATATATAACATTTAATTGCTAGTATTTTATATTATTCTGAAAATTCATGTTTTCTTTTTTAAAGTCTGAAATTGTTTAAAAAGAACAGACTACAGCAGTGTATAATGCTGCTTATTCTGTCTAAAATAATAACATTATGTACATGGTAAAAGGACAATAGAAATGGGGTAAGTAAGTAAGTAAGTAAATTTAGAAATAGATGAATAAATATTTGCAAATATTTGTGTCATTCATAAATATTTATTGATAATTTATTGTATTTGTCTAAAAGCCATTACAAATCCTATAATATCTTACAAAATCAAGTAAAAGAATATATGTACATTCATGAACATATCAATCCGATTCATGTATCCCCTGCAGTCTATATCAATTTTTCAAATAACTAGAACAAATATTTTAACAGTTTTAACAAACAATGCAGTGTTGCGTGTAACATATGAATCACATTCTGAAAATAGCCAGCATAAATATTTCTGTGTTACATTTAAAGTTTAAAACTATAAAATATAAAATATACAGCCCTATTGACTGTAATGCATATAAACTTATTAAAAAGATACCTGCTTTCATTCTTCATAGTAAAATTTTTGCAATCACTGTTGACAGAGAACTATAACTTAAAACTATAGCAGCCAAATAATACTTATTTTCTATATTTACATTGGAATAATAATATCCCTCACAAGCATTAGTAATAGTTTGTGTTTTTGTTGGGAGAAGATGGATAGGGAATATGTAAATCTGAGTTTTTGACAAATGACACTGTGTTTTGTGTTTATTAAAATAGATGCATGTTTGTTCACTCTAGATTAGAATTTATTTTATTTACTTACCATTTGTCTACCTTTTTATTAAAGCATTTATCACTATTCTTTACCTCATTCCCAAGGATAAGGATGAAATAAAATGATGATTGGTCTAATTTTTCTTTCAGTGTCTCTTGGCAGTTGCATGCTATTCATTTTTATTCCCCTCTTTGGTACGGCAACTCTGTTTGGGTCTTGATATCTTCTTATTCATATTCCATTTAATCGATTTAGTGGCAACTCTGAAAACCAAGAAGGTTTTACACATTGCTCTGAAGGTCAAGAGATGATTAGTCATTCTAATCTTCTTCGGTTATCCAAAGCCTTGGGCCTGATGCCAAGACTTTTTTTTTATCTTCAGCTCCAAGATGACTTGTACTTAAGTCTGACAGCTTTGGTGCTGCTGAAGAATATAGCTGCAGAGGGAAATCATAGTCACAGGGAGCAGAGGTTTTCTAGGAACCTTAGGCTAATTCTGAAGAAGAGAACCTAAAGAGGAATACTAAAATCTGAGCTAGATCTGGCAAAGTACCAATGAAGTAAGAACCTTTAAGTTACCAGTAGGATCTGATGTTCCTATACAGTAAAGATGGACAGTGATTTTTATAAAGGTAGGGATCATTTAATATTTAATAACATTATATAGGAGAATCAGGCTTTTATCTCTTTTTTCCCCAGTATTGTGTTGAAAAGGATTCACTTCTTTCAGGAAGTCTTACATTAACCTAATATAGTGTGTACTAATCTACAAACAGTAGGCTATGTTTTGCTCATCGTTTCTTATTCTTTGGTTTTTTTAGGTTTGTCGAGTTGCCTATGAAATCATGCAGACGTTACATCCAGATGCATCTGCTTTTTTCCACTCCTTAGATGATATCTATTATTTTGGGGGACAGAATGCCCATAATCAGATTGCCATTTATGCTCACCATCCCCGAACTGCTGATGAAATTCCTATGGAACCTGGAGATATAATTGGTGTTGCTGGAAACCATTGGGATGGTTACTCAAAAGGCGTCAATAGAAAATTGGGGAAAACAGGCTTATATCCCTCCTACAAAGTAAAAGAGAAAATTGAGACAGTCAAGTATCCCACATATCCAGAAGCTGACAAATAGAGACAACCTGGATAACTCACACCAACACTCACTTTAAAGCTCTTTCAACCAACCATACTAACTGTTGGCTTTGGTGGGATGTGAATTTGCATTTTAACATCTTGTTAAAATGAATGCCTTTATCGTTCAGACTGGATATAAAGCTTGGAACAGTTGGATGGGCCATTGTTTGGACTTCCTTTGTTATATGCACTCGCACACATGCACATTGATATACATTCAACAGAGAATCTGTTGTTTTATACAATTGTCTCTTAAAGGATATATCCTTTCCATTAGTCATATATGAGCATTGGGCTCAATCCTCTGACTATAAAAAGACTTTTAATACTGCTGCATTGTGTAATTTGAGTGACATAAGCATATTTTGTATGTGCAGAATCTAAAACATGGTGCCTCTCTTTGAAAGATCAGTGACCTTTTGGAAGAGCCATGCCAGTCCTGCTGATAGGCAAGAGTCTTACTTGCCTTGAACTGTTTTTCTGACCACTGAACATGCTTCAACCAACAGATTCAAAAATCAGCCTAGACCTTTCTTTACAAAGGTTTTGTTAGCAAATTCAATTTAGTTCATCTCATCATTAATAAAGAGTACATCCAACAATAAAATAATCGTCTGATAGGAACTTTTGTAAAACAATGCCATGATTCCTTAGTACTGTTTCTGGACATTGTCTTTGATAACAAAAATAAATTTAAAAAATGAAGAGCTGGAGTTCTACAAGTAATTTGATTTTTAAATTAGGAAGAATTGTGAAAGGGGCATCTCTTTCCAGGCCGTCTGTCTCTTCACTTGGAAAATTCTCTGTGATGATGTATATAGGAATCCCAATGTTTCCAAGCAACAAGCTGACTGTCAATCAGCCTACAATTCCTTGTTAGAGCAGGAAATGGGCAAGGGGCATAGCAGGCTTGGTGTAAGTAACATATCAAGAAACTGCAGCTGTTGCAGAAAAGACTGTTATATTTCTCTTATGGGATTCCTCCCCATTTTTCTTTACAGAACAGTACAAGTTTGCTATGGAAGAAGCTGCTGTAGGTACAAGTGTTTTTTCTGGATTTTATTTTGTACTTTATTAAGGCATTGTTTAAAATGTCCCTGAGCATAACATGATACCATAGGACCAATACAGCATAATTTATCTCCTTGATCGGACATATTTAATCTCTTAATAAGTGCACTGGTACTGTTCATTTATTTTTTAAAATTGTGTTACAAAATCTCCCCCTTCCTGAACTCACTTACACTCTTCTTTACAATCAGCTGGTGGAGTTTACTGCAGTTAATGAAGTGTGTAACATAAGCATGCAAGCCATTAATAAGGAATGGTTGGAATTATGGGACACTTTCAGTCATTATAATGAGCATTTATGTTTGCCAAATATATATTCCAATGGTTAATATATTTTGTTAACAAATAAATGGTATGTGCATAGTTGGAAAAGTGATATAGCCCCCATAGATCAGTACCAACATTTGACAGTGCTGCTTCCCTCTACACTGTCATGTACAACTTCTTCCATTTCCCTTGTATCCAACATCTTTTATACTTTGACTCCAAGACTGAGCTACTCAAACTGTAATTTGTCCACTTCTGGTTCTGATTGGTGCAGATGGCTATTGTTATTTTTCATGTAGTAATCACCATCATAATGGGGAAATGCAGACTATGTATTAAGACAGAGAACTGTTTCGTTTCCATAGCAGCTATCACGGATGGCTAAAGGAAAGGAAAAACTTTATCTTTGTGTACAAACGACATTGCTACTGGGAAAGGAAATTTTCAAAGCCAATTTTCATATTGCATTTTCTTATGAAAACACGAACGTTTTGCCCAGTTTTTAATCTTCATCAACAAGTATCCAAATCAATGTTCTCCAATCATATCAAACTCACTGCACTTTGTTTCATGAATCTGTTTTAATTCTTAGCATAGTGTGCCCTACATTAGCACATTTTCAGTCTGGCAGGCCAAAATATCAGCTGTTTCTCTGTATAAAAATAAGCAGTACAGTCCATTCACTGGACTGAGAATATATGTGTGTGTGTGTGTCCATAGGTTTTTAACTATAGCAAGAAATCTTGGTCACTCACTGATAACGCTGGTCTCTTTTCATCCAACCTGTCGTAACAGGTCTTATATAAGGATGACATGAAGACAAAACTTTAGCAGTAGAAAGTGCTATCAGTTTTAAAGAAATAAAAGAGGATATGATCAAGGTTTGGACTTACCATCCTGTTGCAATCATAATTTGATCTTGAATGTGATTTAACTATATGTTCTCTGTCACAGTTGCAAAAGAACAAAACAAGGTCTCTTTCAGGGGCACAGTTCTTCCACAGACATCTAGTGTGTAGTAGTGTTAGTGGGAAAATCACTATTACGGATCTCACCACAATTAAAAACTTACAGGCCTTCAGTGAGACACTTTTCCCCCTTTAGACCGGCATCTGAAATATTAGAATAATAATGAGTGAATTTCCCTCGGCTCAGCTGAGTTTGGCTGGCAGTTATGAATAAATGTGAAGCATATTAAGATGTTCTTATTTTGTAATACATATGCTGCTACTGTACTCTACCAGCCTCCCCGCCCCATACTTTTTGTTTATGGTGGCTTGGGAGGAAATTCTTTCCTCTCCCACCATTCTCCTGGTTTCAGAAGGAATTAGTTTCACTCCCCTTTCTCTTCTGTGTTGCCATTGTTTCTTCCACCACATGGAATACTGCTAAAGCACATAGGAAGAGTTCTGAAGACACTTGACATGAATCCTAAAATAAGGTGCCCGAGGGAAACTTCAGTATCCTTGGTTTCCTGGAATTGGATACATTACTGTATTGGTGTACTATTAAATCCTAAGGATTAGAAGAAGAGTACGTAGTGAGATTTACTGCTATTCCCTCCTGCAGTTGCTACCACTGCAGTAGTCACCAGGTAAGTGCTACTGCGCGAATGCCTGGTACAATTTATTTTCTTTCAGTTAAGTATTAAAATCTACTCTCTGTGATAAACTGTAATAAACTGTTCTGTTTAAATTTGTTTGCAAAGTTCAGTATAAACTTGGGAAATGCAACTGTTGTAGTAGAAAAACCAACTTTTTCCACATAAAAGATAGTTTCCCCTTGACGTTAAGTCTAGTCATGTCCAACTCTGGGGGTTGGTGCTCATGTCCATTTCTAAGCTGAAAAGCTGACGTCTGTAAACGCCTCCAAGGTCATGTAGCTGGCATGACTGTGTGGAGCGCCGTTACCTTCCCGCCAGAGTGGTACCTATTGATCTAGTCACGTTTGCATATTTTCGAACTGCTAGGTTGGCAGAAGCTGGGGCTAACAGCAGGAGCTCACCTCGCTCCCCAGATTCGAACCGCCAACCTTTCGTCTTAAAATTCAGCAGCTCAGTAGTTTAATCCACTGCGCCACCGGGGGCTCCATATAGACAAGTGAAAATCCAATGTCACGTCATAGTTCTAATGAATGCTATGCTGCTCCGATGGTATAGGCATATGGAGAAGGGAATTAACACTGCTGGGGAGGTTGTGTGTGGGATTTTGGGGGAAATTATGTATTTTAAAATGTATTTTAAATTGTATTTATTATATTTTAACTGTATTTTAACTGCTATTTATATTTTTTGTATTCACATTGTTTTAAATTGATTAAAGTGTGTCGTTGTTAGTCACCTTGGGGAAAAAGGCAGGGTAAAAATAAAATTAGTAGTAGTAGTAGTAATAATAATAATAATAATAATAATAATAATAATAATAATAATAATAATGTAAAGCAAAGTGAAGAACCTGCTTTGATTGAAGACAAAAATCAGAAACTCCTCAAAGTACAGCATACAAAAAACTAGTACAAGAAAACTGCACTACAAACTAGAACTGACAGCTGGCACAACAAAACATTGCATGGAAAGTTCCTTGACAAAATTGAAGGAAAAGCTAATAAGGAGAAGACCTGGCTATGGCTCACAAATGGGACACTGAAGAAGGAGACAGAAGGCCTGATCCTTGCAGCCCAGGAACAAGCCATCAGAACAAATGCAATTTATTTATTTATTTATTTATTTATTTGCGACATTTATATACTGCCCTTCTCACCCTGAAGGGGACTCAGGGCGGTTTACAAGTATATATACATACAATATATTATATTATACAACTATATTGCAATATTATTAGTAATATTGCATGTAATATAAATATACAATTATAATAGTGAATTATAATTATTATTACATTGTATTACATCATAATATTATTATTAATATTACATGTATATACAATGTATTATAATATTAGTATAGTATAATATTATTATATATCATTATATCATTAAATTGATACAGGAGACATGGTGGAAAGATGTCTTCCTGGCCCCGCCTTCTTCATTCTGCTCCAGATATAAAATGGAGGCCAAGATCGAAAAACCAGCTGATGACAAAGTTCTGGAACACAACACACCAGACATCACAGTTGTGGAAAAGAAAAAGGTTTGGATCATTGATGTTGCTATCCCAGGTGACAGTCGCATTGATGAAAAAAAAACAGGAAAAACTCAGCCGCTATCAGGACCTCAAGATTGAACTTCAAAGACTCTGGCAGAAACCAGTGCAGGTGGTCCCGGTGATGATCGGCACTTTGGGTGCCATGCCAAAAGATATCAGCCGGCATTTGGAAACAATAGACATTGACAAAATTACGATCAACAGCAAAAGGCCACCCTACTGGGATCTGCGCGCATCATCCGAAAATACATCACACAGTCCTAGAAACTTGGGAAGTGTTTGACTTGTGATTTTGTGATACAAAATTCAGCATATCTATCTTGTTTGCTGTGTCATACAATGTTGTTGTGTCCATAATCATCATCATCATCATCATCAGTCATCCTTATTAGGAGGCAGCCCACAAGCATAAAAAGTGTATGTCTAATCACTATTTTACAACTCCCTTCATCCCTGACTTTATTATAGTGACAAGTTTTACAATCCAGAACACCTAGCAACTGCTTATAATTGTGTGCCTTCGTTTCCAGTTTATGGTGCCCCCCATGGGGATCCTTTCACAGGGTTTTATTTATGCAGAAGTGGTTTTACTTTCTCTTCCTCTGAGGCTGAGAAGGTTGAGACTTACCCAAGGTCACCTAGTGGATTTCCATGATCCAGTGGGGATTTGAACCCTGTTCTCCTAACCCATAGTCTGACACTCAAAGTGACAGTATAGGATACTGCCTCTCCTAGCAAGCATTGGGGCTAAATACTTGGGATGAAATATATGTGTCCGCTGAGTTGCTGAACTTGCAGACTGGAAGGTTGCAGGTTCAAATCCAGGGAGCAGAATGAGCACCCGCTGTTAGCCCCAGCTTCTGCCAACCTAGCAGTTTGAAAACATGCAAATGTGAGTAGATCAATAGGTACCGCTCCAGGGGAAGATAACGGCGCTCCATGCAATCATGCTGCCCACATGACCTTGGAAGTGTCTACGGACAACGGTGGCTCTTCGGCTTAGAAATTGAGGTGCGCACCAATCCCCAAAGTCAGACACAACTGGACTTAATGTCAGGGGAAACCTTTACCTAATTTTTCCATGCTCTCTCAAAGAGAGTATCATATAATATGCTCTTGTTATGCTCTGCATGTTTATCTGTTAACTTATTTGTGGTCTTGGTTTTCAGTCTAATTTTTTTTTATTGATTAGGGAAAAGCCATTGCTTAAGGTAGTCAAAAGCTACATGGATTTGCATGGATTTGTTTATTGATTTGATTTGATTTCTCTCCCATCTTTCTCACCAAATGGGATTCAAAGCAGCTTACAGTATACTCTACAACAATAAGGCTAAAACAATATGTGGTAAAAAAAAAAAATTGAAATGTACTAAGCAATCAGTGTAATTAAAATACAAATTTTGAATTCCTGAAAACACAAAAGCACTTGTTAAATATATATTTTTAAATATCACATCTATCACGCACCTTTTTTCCAATTATAGGCTTAAATAAAGCCTGTTCAAGAAAAAGGGGTTTTGCCCTACTTCTGTAGTCTAGGAGCAGTGAGTGAGAAAGCTTTCTTCCATGCCCTCACTAGACGATTCTGGGAAGGTTTTGGGACTGAGAAAAATCCCTCCTTTGATGATTATGTGCTTGACATACCTGAACGAATTTTTTATATTGCAATGCCGGGTAGAAACTTGGCAAGTCATTTTTAAGATGAGTGATTGTAATGACACGGTGAGGCCATCCATAACTGTGCAGTGGTAGAATGATTCTCTTGGTCTCAAAGCATAATTCCATACTGTACAGTTAGAGATGGCCTAAGCATGCCACTGTATTCAGTCATCTTAAAAGTAACTTTTCAGGCTTTGTCAGAGACTTCAAAAATACTTCATAATAGACTGAAAAGTTCTCACCACTTGGTCATCTTGCATGCTAGAACTATCCAAGAGAGCATGATGAAGGTGCAAATGTTATTTTACTTCTCCCCCAAACAAACTCAAAGCAGCTTACAAAAGTATTCTATGAAATTGATTTTTTCTACCATATTAATATCAAATTAATCCAACTCTCCTTCACTGTACACTGTAACTTAGCCCTTGCATGGATTAGACATGACTTGAAGTTGCTCATAGTTACATGATCCGTTAAAACAGAGTCAATTAAAGAAACTTGACCAGATGAAAAATTCTATCCAGTGGAGAAGTTACACCATTCAACCTCCTACTTTAAGATTATAATAAAAAGTTGTCAATATACATAAGATACTAAGGCCTGGCTATATTTTAGTGTTAACTAGAATTGGTTCCCTATATCAGTAGAATTTTTAGAAAAAGTGTTGAGATTAGAGCGCCTATGAGTCTGTGGGTTAGGCACATTGGCTATGTAAAAGGATGTTTTCCCTGAAGGTGTGAAATTACAGATATATCACTTGAAGAGATTAATCCTCTTTTATGATGGACATGCTGGTCATGATTCACCAAGCAAACACAATCCATATTAGCTACTTGATGCCTTCCTTTGTTGCTGCTTATGAAAATAAGATGATGTTGAGCACCATGCAGTCTTCAGTATGGGAGCTACTTCCCTTGTTATACTTTTATATTACACCTCAAAAGTAATTGTGGAACAGAGAACTAGAGGCCTGCTGTGTAGTTCATCATGAAGCATTGTTGTGACTGCGCCTTCGGGGATTATGGTTGATGGTGATGAGATTCGAAGAGGAAGAAAAAACCCTCGTGATGAGGGTTCACTGGAGGAGTTGCGCAGGAAGCGACTTAGAGAGCTATATGGGGGATCTTCTGAGGAAGATTCAGATGGGGAGTTTGGGGAAATGGATGCTGAGGAACAGGTGGTGGCTGGGGAAGTGGGCACTGAATGGGCACAGCCACCGGAGATGTCTGGGGATTTGGGGCCTATGGATACTACTGAACCTGGGGTTTCTGCAGGAGCTGATCCCACTTGGGATGCTTGGAGAAGGGAGGATGGTTCTTTAAGTGTTCATGGGGCTAAGTGTGGGCAGGATGATTGGGTACTCCGGATCCACGAGCTCTAGCTGTGTGGAGTTCGGACTCTGAGTAGATTTGGGACACCTGGTGTTTGGGTGTGAGTGTTTGGTCACCCAGGAGGAAGGGGAATAAAATGGGAATGTTTGGCCACTGCACTTTGCGTGTGGCAAGGTGTTGCTGAGGCACCATTGGGATCTCTGTGTTTCTGTGAAGACTGGACTTGGACTGTGATTCGGATGTAAGTTATCTGGGACTGCTCTGCAGCAGAGGGATGGAACTGTGTGGGTTTCCCTGGACTGCATTCTGATTACTATTTCTAGCTGCTGATACCATTTGGCTTGGCTCTCGCTGTGTCTTATCGTGGACCTGGTTTGGATGACTGCACCCTCTTCGGACTTTGGATTGAATTTGACCTGGCTTCTGACGACTACTCCCGGCTTCTGACTACTGGTTTGCCTTTCGGAATTTGCTGCTGCCTCCTGACCTGACCATGGATTCTCCTGACGACAGCTATTCATCATCCCTTTGAAGCTTTCAGCTTTATCTGCACCGTGGAAGCAGTTTACTGCTCTTCTAGTTTGTTTGTTTTCAAGCCAGTTTGCTGTTTTTCTTTTGGGAACTGTCCCTTTAAATCCGCAGCGCCGGCAGTCTGTTTTCAGAAACGGTTTGAAGCCAAAAGAGGCTTTTGCACTTTCAGTTATACTCTGCAGCTTCTGGAAGGTTTCAAGCCTTCGTTTATTTTGCATATTTTCTTGCAGTCAACTCTATTTGTTCTCCAAAGCTGAATTGAAGCGTCTTTTAGTTTTTATTGAATGCCAGCAT
This sequence comes from Anolis carolinensis, assembly GCF_035594765.1. Classification (NCBI taxonomy): domain Eukaryota; kingdom Metazoa; phylum Chordata; class Lepidosauria; order Squamata; family Anolidae; genus Anolis; species Anolis carolinensis. The sequence goes on from NC_085841.1 coordinate 304,674,034, forward strand.
GGGAAAATAGCGTGACTTGTTTTTGAGTTATTTTTGTCCAAACTACTCTTGAAACACTGATAAGTGAAGTGTTTCAAGGATACTTTCTGTGTTTATGTTATTTTTGGCTTATCTTCGGAATAAACTCTGTTTTGTTTGTTAACTGGCGTCTGACTCTTGACAAGCATGGCCAAAGGAGGGATAGATGAGGCTGTCCAAAGCGCTCTCTTGCTCACACTGGTGTTATGAATGCACTAGTATCTTAGATGTTAACATAGACATGTCGACAGGGAGCTATTTATTTATTGTGTCAGAAGCAAATCGAGGGTACAAGTTGTAATGTGACCTAGCAGCCCCGAAAGACAGTTGCATCTGTCAAGTAGGGAAAATTTAGGGACGCTTTATGCGGGAGGCTAATTTAACTAATCTACAACACCATAAAACTGCTTACGAGGAAAAGAAGAGGAAGAACAGCCACCAATGGATGGTGAAGCAACAGCTCCCCCTGTGGCCGGAATCGTGAAGCTGGAAAAGATGTTAAAAAATGCCTCTGTGTCTGTCTAAAAACTGAATGTTGTTTGTCTGTTGGCATTGAATGTTTGCCATATATGTGTTCATTGTAATTCGCCCTGAGTCCCCTTCGGGGTGAGAAGGGCGGAATATAAATACTGTAAATAAATAAAAAAATAAATAAGCCCCATCGGAAGAAATCCACTCCTAGATTATTTTATCCCAGATTATCTGGCTGTGTGGACATATAATCCAGTTCAAAGCAGATAATCTGGGATGAGATCCTGGTATCGAGTGTTGAAGATCTACACTGCCTTATATCCCAGGATCTGATTCCAGATTATCTGGTTTAAACTGGATTATATTAGCACCCACTGCATATAATCTGGGATAAGGGAGGAAGGAAGGAGGAGGAGGGGGGAAAGGAGAAGACGTTTCCCTTGGCTTCCTTTTCTCTCTCCCTCTTTTGCACAAAAGTTCTCCAAAGCTTTGCAAACCTCCTCCGAAAGAAGGAGGCAGAAGAAGAGTAGGAGGAGGAGGGGAAGGATAAGGGGGATAATATATGTCACGACTGCATATAATCTGAACTTTGTCTTTGCAAAAGGGACATGGTGCTATAGCACATATGGTTTCCTGGGACACTGTACACCAATTTAACAAAGTTTCAGCACAAAAACAAAGTTTCAGCCACAAAAACAAAGTTTCTGTAGTAGAACAATGACTTTCAAAGTAAAGACAACCCAATGAAACTGGAAATAAGACTTTCAAACCAGGAATAGATTTCTGCAATTATTAAAAATGGTTTTATTATAAAAGCTATGAAAATTTGCTAAAACTCAGAGGATAAGGGAAACGTTCTGAATTTTTGTGAGCTAGCAGTGTTAATGGTGTTCTACCACTGTACCAAGTTTGAAGAGGATAGCTAAAAAATGAGGGGGGCGAGAGTCCTGTAAAGTCCCCCCCCCACGCTGTTTTTGGCCACTGCGCATGAGCGTCCGCCATTAACAAATTATTTTCGAATATTCCGAATATTCTTAAGTTTTGAAACCTTTTTGGCCCAAATTTCAGAAGTAGTTTCAGAAATGAAGCGCCAACGCCCCCTACTTTTGAAGCGAGTTTAGAAACATTTTTTTTCATGGATCGCTCACGCCTAGCAGCTACTATAGCTGAGGTTTCCTAAAGACTGCCTGACATCTGTCCAAACCTATTTGGAAGGAAGTTACACTGAACATGGGTGGAACTTCTGAATACCATTGTACTTAATATTTTAAGATATTGATTGGTAATAAATGGGAGGAGCATTTTGGCTTCCCACTGACTGTGCCCCATGCCTGATTCTCTACACCTCAGGCTTGATAGATATAGTGTGGACCCTTGGTATTTGATGGGATTTGGTTCCAGGGCCCTCCATGGGTCCTGAAATTCATGAAGGCTCAAGTCTCATGATATACAATGGCAAAGTAAAATGATGTCCTTTAAAATGGCAAAATCAAGGTTTGCTTTCTGGAATTTCTGAAATGATGGGGGATATTTTCAAGCTGTGCATGGTTAAATCCATGAATGCAGACTCCATGGATACAGAGGGGTGACAGTATATGCATTTGCATTTTATTTTGATAGTATTATGTGTATGATCCTGTATCTTCCAATATCTGCCCACAGATTTTTCTTTTAGAATAATGTAGTGGAGGGATGTATGTATATAATAGGAGACCTTATCAGTAACCTTTGCTTGATATTTTAATTACTTTATTTTGTAATATGTTCATTTATTTACCATTGCTGTCATGGTTTCCTGCTGATTTCATATGAGATACTTCATATGTTGATAGAATACAGAGTGGTGGGTTTTCATACGCAGAGAAGGCATTGTAAGAGATAATAGATACAAGTGACTTAAAAAAATCCCATGAACTTATTTGATAATTTATCATGAACAGGGCACTTGCAGAAACACCTTAGATCTCAGTGTTTCTCAAATATTAGCATGGCTGATGGAAATGCTTTCCCTCCTTTTTCTTCCAGATAGTTATGGCTGAATAACTTCAGTCTAGTAATAATATCACATCTTGAGATGGAAACAGGACAGAATATGCTCAATTTTCTTCATTTTTATTGCTCTTAATAATACATACTTTTGTAAAAATTTAACATACAATACATTATGGAATATACCGGTAAACGTTTATTCCAAAGAATGGTTGTGTCAACACAATTTGATAAAAAATGAAAATAACCAGGATGCAAATAACCTACTGTTGGAATACATTTTTAAAAGGTCATATAATATAATGTGACGAGCATTTCACAAATTTAAATCTGTGTCTGTTTCAAAAATTTGAGTAGATTGCTATCTCAGAATCCCCTCAGGAAAGTGAACTTTTCAAAATAAAATGGTTTTAATTAAACAATACATGGATTGTCCTCGAAATTATGATAAAGGAGAGTTGTGTGAAATCACTCTGTCTTCAGGAAAGATTCTGTGTATGTGCCTTCAAGTTGCCTGTCAACTTATAGTAACGCCAGATATTTCTTAGGGTTTTCTTAGACAAGAAACACCAGGTATGGTTTTGTCAGTTCCTTCCTCTGGAATATAGCCTACAGCACCTGGTATTTGTTGGGTTTTTTTTTTAATTGTGTCAGAAGCGACTTGAGAACATACTGCAAGTTAAATATATGTTAAATATGTTAAATTTATAAATTTATGTTAAATAAATAAATAAATAAATAAATAAGTAGCTTCTGGTGTGAAAGAATTGGCCATCTACAGAGTCGTTGCCCAGGGGACACCCGGATGTGTTACTGGGAAGCTTCTCTCATGTCCCCCCAAGCTAGAGCTGACAGGTGGAAGCTCACCCCATATTGAGGATTCAAACAGGCAACCTTCAGGTCAGCAACCCAACCTTCAGGTTAGCAGTTCAGCCAGCACAAGGGTTTAACCCATTGCACCACTGCGGCTCCTGGTATTTGTTGGTGGGCTCCCATCCAAGTACTAACTTGGGATGACTCAGTTTAGCTTCATGTAAAGCATTTAGGATTATTTGGTTTAGCTTTTAGTTGTTAGCTTTAGTTGGTTATTTTAAATACTACAAATTAATTCTAGTGGAATAGCTAAAGCAAAAATCATGCACGTTAGGTTTACAGTATCAGACGTAAGGCCACTCAGAATCTCATTGGTGCCCTATGACTGTATAGATAATAGTGGTAGAAGGGAAAGGTCTCAGGCACAGCAACTGGGAAAGAACTAAGGTACTGTCTACTCAGATCTTGTAGACCTTTTTGCCTTTCTTTGCTGCTGATGCACAACATCAGAAAAAGGTGCCACCACTAGTACACCAACAGGAGACTTTTCACACTACACAATGATAACACTATGATGTCACTTGAACTGCTATGGTTCCATCCTATGGAATTGTGGAATTTGGAGCTTGTTCCCCCCCCCCCCCCTAAATGTCCTTTCTAAACTGCAGTTCCCAGGATTTCATAAGATGAAACCATGGCAGTTAAAGTTGATATGCCAACTTTTCTATAACTGGCTTTACCCAACTTTACCATGGCTTTACCATAAACATCAACTTGTCAAATATATGACATTTAAAAGATGAAGCATGATTCTTTTTATTTCAGTGTGTTCAAATGCAACACGAATAATACAACAAACAAGATAAATTATACATTACATTGGAATCACGGAGTACAAAGCAAAGTCAATATTTGCAAACAGAAAGAAAAAAATAAACTCTGACTGCGAGCATTATAAATATGCACTCCAAAAACATGGAGCCTAGAATAAAATACATGTTATCAGAAACCTCAGTTCAGAGGAGATTTTCAAAGGACAAGTTGTGTTAGGACATTAACACAAGTCAGACAAACCAGCATTGCAGCTGGATCAGTTGCATAACACCATATGCCTCCTGTTATTGGTCTGCTTATGCTCCATGATTCTCCCATCCCTACCTACTGACAGATAAAATCCTCAGTAGCTCCCAGTCCTATCACATTGTATTACCTACCTTGGTGCAATGGATCCCTTCCACCTCTCTGCTGGGATGCCAGCAATAAAATAATGTCAGAGGTTGGAATTCTCTTCTCACCCCTTCATCCTCACCAATCTGCTAGTCCCTGTTTTCAGTTTATTTTATATTTTCCTTTATTGATTTTTGAAGTTGGGTTGCAAAATTGCAATAAATATTTTAAAAAATAAGGAATAGTGGTAGCACAGGAAGGCTGGGTTATGAGAATATGCAGAAGCATGATCAAGGGACCATGTATTGGTGAATTGATGCAATCAAAGAGATGTATGAGATCAAAGGTGCTCAACCCAGTATTTATCTGCTATCAATGACTGTACCAGAATAACAGGTTTGACTAATAAAGTTCTTAAACTGTTGCAATAACAATAATAATAATAATAATAATAATAATAATAATAATAATAACAACAACAACATCCCCCCCCCCGCAGGTGCCACCTTGACGTGGTGGGGGGGCTTAACCATTCCGAGGATGCTGAGGGCTGTACTGGTGGTAGTGTAACTACCGGCAGGTCCAACCAAGCCAGAGAGGCCTCAGCTGAGGAATGGAACCAAGTGCACCTAACCCATTAGCATTATGGAGAATCAAACCAAAACGAAGTCTATCCTGGCTCGGTCATCGCCCAGGATAAAAAGGACCGCGGTGGATGCTGCTGATTCTGGACATCCATCGACAAGTGAGCTACGGAATCATCAAAACCCAAATGGACAGTCACAGAAGCGGCAGAAATATACAATGCCAGAAAACCGCACAGTCATGAAATGCTATTACAACTCTGAACCTGAAAAGCGCGGCTACCAAAAAAGGATGCATCAGCTATGGAAACAAGAGTAACCTGACACACAGATAACAGAACCCCGACTGGCTGACCAACGAAGATTCATAATCAGAAACAAAGTGTTCAGTGAAGTTGAACTTGAAGAAATCCAGAAAATCTGCAAAGCAAATTACCATCAGACCACAGCACAGACAGCAGCAGAGACTCCAGCAACACTTGGAATGGTGGAACAGATTGAACCAGAAGAAAGTGTGGAGCCTTTGCAAGAATTTGAAGAACCAGCACTTGAAACACCTGTTGAACCACCAGGAACCTTGACAGCAAGACGACAAGAGCTCAAGGATAAGATCATGGCTCATGCTGCAGCAAATGCAATAAGACAGCGGCTCCCAACTCTAAAAACAGTGCCCAAGAGACACCTAGTGCCTCTCATGAAAGATATGAATGCAGTACTCTCCACTGTCCAGATAACATCAATTGAACAAACAAACCAGTATGCCTACAGTGCAGCAGTGATAGTAACAGAAGAGCTTGGGCTCCTACAACCAAGGCAGCCCCAAAGAAAATCGACTGGAAAACCAAAGTGGAAGGTCAGGCTAGAGTTGAAAATCAAGAAACTCAGATCAGATGCAAGTAACCTGAAAAATATGAAAGAGAGGAAACTGAAGAATGACAAAATCAAGCAATACCTGATCAGAAAGTACTGGCTGAACACCAGAAAAATTGAAGAAGCTTTGGAAATCGTGAAAGAACAAATTACAGCAACAGCCAGAAAAATTGAAAGATATGAAGCCAGAATCATCCAGTACAGACAAAATCAACTGTTTCAATCAGACCAAAGACGGTTCTACCAGAGCCTGAACCAAACAACAGACACAGTAACCATAAAGCCAGTTAAAACTGCAACAACGAAGTTCTGGAAAGAACTTTGGGAAAATAATAAGAACTACAACAAAAACGCTGGGTGGATAAAGGAGTTTGAAGGAAAATTCTCACAGAACGAAATGGAACAGATGGAAATAACAAGTGAAATGATCAGCAAACGAGTGCAAAAAGCCAAGAACTGGACATTGCCTGGTAGTGATCAACTTCATGGATTTTGGCTCAAACATCTGATTAGTTTACATGGAAAAATGGCCCAACAATTCAATGAGACGCTGCAGAAAGGAAGTATCAGTGAATGGCTAACAACTGGAAGAACATACCTGATACAAAAGGATCCAGCAAAAGGAGCAGCACCAGGAAACTACAGGCCAATAACGTGTCTGCCCACTATGTTTAAACTACTGACTGGTATCATAGCTGACAGAATTCAAGACTATCTTGAAGAAAAAAACATCTTGCCAGATGAACAGAAAGGCAACAAACGGAAAAGCAGGGGCACAAAAGACCAGTTATTGATTGACAAAATGATTCTGGAGAACTGTAAAAGCCGAAAAGCTAATCTTCACATGACATGGATTGACTACAAAAAGGCCTTTGACTCACTCCCACACAGCTGGATCATCAAGTGCCTGGACGCCATCGGGATTAGTAAAAATGTTGGTACCTTCATTGAAAACATGATGGAGCACTGGAAAACTGAACTGTTTGTTGGAAATGAAAGCTATGGACTTGTCAACATCAGGAGAGGAATTTTCCAGGGAGACTCATTGTCCCCTCTGCTTTTCATTATTGCCATGATCCCTCTGTCAACAATCTTATAAAAAACAAATCTCGGCTATCAAACATCTAAGAATTCTCACAAAATTTCGCATCTGATGTACATGGATGACCTGAAGCTGTATGGGAAAACGGGAACTGAAATCCAGTCTCTAACTAACACTGTCCGAATTTTTAGCACTGATATCAGCATGGAGTTTGGCTTGGACAAATGTTCGACAGTGGCATTGAAGAAGGGAAAAATCATTGAAAGTGAGGGCATAAATATGCCTAATGGCCAAACGATAAAGTGTCACCAGCCAGAGGCCTATAAATATCTGGGCATATTACAGCTGGACAACATCAAGCATGAACATGTGAAGACTGTGGTCAGCAAAGAATACACACAAAGGGTCAGAAAAATTCTCAAAAGCAAGCTCAATGGAGGCAACACCATCAAAGCCATAAACACCTGGGCCATACCTGTCATAAGATATACTACTGGCATTATAAACTGGACACAGGCGGAACTGGACAATTTGGACAGAAAAACAAGAAAACTCATGACCATTCATCATTCACTGCACCCCCGCAGTGATGTTGACCGGCTATATCTGCCTAGAAGATCAGGGGGCAGAGGACTCTTACAAGTAAAACAAGCAGTCAAAGAAGAAGAACATGCCCTGGCAGAATATGTAAAGCAAAGTGAAGAACCTGTATTGATTGAAGTCAAAAATCAGAAACTCCTCAAAGCACAGCAGACAAAGAATCAGTATAAGAAAACCACACTGCAAACTAGAGCTGACAGCTGGCACAACAAAACATTGCATGGAAAGTTCCTTGACAAAATTGAAGGAAAAGCTGATAAGGAGAAGACCTGGCTCTGGCTCACAAATGGGACCCTGAAGAAGGAGACAGAAGGCCTGATCCTTGCAGCCCAGGAGCAAGCCATCAGGACAAATGCAATTAAGGCCAAAATCGAAAAATCAGCTGATGTCCCAAAATGCAGACTGTGCAAAGAAACTGATGAAACCATTGATCATCTCCTCAGCTGCTGTAAGAAAATTGCACAGACAGACTACAAACAGAGGCACAACTATGTGGCCCAAATGATTCATTGGAACTTATGCCTCAAGTACCAGCTCCCAGCAGCAAAGAACTGGTGGGATCACAAACCTGCAAAAGTATTGGAAAATGAGCACGCAAAGATACTGTGGGACTTCCGAATCCAGACTAACAAAGTTCTGGAACACAACACACCAGACATCACAGTTGTGGAAAAGAAAAAGGTTTGGATCATTGATGTCGCCATCCCAGGTGACAGTCGCATTGACGAAAAACAACAGGAAAAACTCAGCCGCTATCAGGACCTCAAGATTGAACTTCAAAGACTCTGGCAGAAACCAGTGCAGGTGGTCCCAGTGGTGATGGGCACACTGGGTGCCGTGCCAAAAGATCTCAGCCGGCATTTGGAAACAATAGACATTGACAAAATTCCGATCTGTCAACTGCAAAAGGCCACCCTACTGGGATCTGCACGCATCATCCGAAAATACATCACACAGTCCTAGACACTTGAGAAGTGTTCACCTTGTAATTTTGTGATATGAAATCCAGCATATCTATCTTGTTTGCTGTGTCATAATAAAATAATAATAATAATAATAATAATAATAATAATAATAATAATAATAATAATAATAACAACAACAACAACAACAAGGAAGCAAGGTCTTCTCAAAAAGCTGAATGTTTCTCAGCTTTCTCCCCATCCCTCTCTTCTTGGGTGATAAAGAGCTGTAACAAAAAGAAAATGTCGGGGCAGAGTTGGGTAGATGGTAAATCCACTCAGCTTTCCAGATATTCTTTCCACTGATACTAGTCTTAATACTTAAGCCTAATTATTATCTGACCCGGATCCCACCTTCTAGATGGTTTGCTAGCATCTGCAAGAGAATGTTCCAAACAGTCACTGTGAGTTCTAAACAAAATTAGGTAGAATGTAAACACAAAATAGGGCATGTATATGTTAATGATAATAAGATCATAACAAGTAGTTAACTGGATGGAACCATTGCTAACTGGAAAGGATATCAGAAGCAAAATTTCTGAGCTAATAATTCATACTCTATGCTTTTTTCTCCAATAACTTCCTGTTTGTAATTGCTAAGACACTGTGTCATGACAAGTAAAAGTAGGGACACATGGCCAAGCAACATCAGTGTGCATTTAGGTTTCCAATGGAGCCCTTGGTGACGCAATGGGTTAAATCCTTGTGCCAGCAGGTCTGCTGGCTGAAAGGTCAGTGGTTTGAATCTGGGGAGTGGGTTGAGCTCCCATCTGTCAGTTCTAGCTCCCCATGCAGGGACATGAGAGAAGCCTCCCACAGGATGGTAAAACATCAAACATCTGGGTGTCACCTGGGCAACATCGTTGCAGACAGCCTATTCTCTCACACCAGAGGTGACTTGCAGTTTCTCAAGTCGCTCCTGACATGAAAAAAAAGTTTGCAATAGGTACTAATAAGGCAGGAAAGGCTGTAGGTGTTTTGCCTGAGTTTGAAGGGAAGAGCAAAAGACTGTTTACATTTTGAACTCTGATTGCAGCAGTTGAGCTAAGCTGAAGACATGGTGGGAGCGGGGATAGAGAGAAATCGAGAATCCCATACTCTGTTTTCCCGAAAATAAGACATCCCCGAAAAATAAGACCTAGTAGAAGTTTTGCTGAATTGCTAAATATAAGGCCTCCCCCGAAAGTAAGACCTAGCAAAGTTTTTGTTTGGAAGCATGCCCAGCGCCTGCCAAACAGAACACCAGAGCATGCAGGATTGGTAAATGTCCATACCAGTTGTACATGGAAATAATGGTAGTAACAAGACATTCTTGATAGGATTCACAGTTTGTCTGGTTATGCTGGTTTGTGATGACAACTACTGTACAGTATATAATAAATGTTCTTTTTTTGTTCAACAATAAATGTGAATTCTTCTTCATGGAAAAATAAGACCTAGCACATCTTTGGGAGCAAAAATTAATATAAGACACTGTCTTATTTTCGGGGAAACACGGTAGTACCTTAGAAACTAAAAACACCCAGATATAAACTTTAAAAAAAAGTCTTGGTCATTTAAATGAGAGAAGATGAAGTACATACCTTCATCTACTCATATATAAGTCTAGAAATATTAGTCAAAAAACCAACTCAAAAAGCCTTATACATAGGTCAGTGTGAGTATCGTATCTTAACTTTTATTCAAAGGAGAGCCATTTCCTTTCCTGAGTAGAGTTGCAAAAGGCAAGAGCCTAGTCTGTCCCAAGAGAATGCTAAAGAAAAAACGACCTGCTCTACACTCTCCATTGTGGCACTGCTTCTGCTTCTGGCATTTTTGAATGCCGGGGGTGGGGTGGTGGGTGGCAGTGATGGTGGTAGTGAAGCCGGGGTGGCTGGCCTCCTGATGGCATTAGTCATTTCCTCAGAATGACCCTTAACTTACACACAGGTCATATCAAAATGCATAATTTTGGCCCCACAATCTGTCCTTGGCTTATACATGAGGCCGACATACATGAATATAAACAGTGTATCATTTTCCTACATAAAACAATGAGGTTTATATGTGTTTAGCAAGACTCCAGCACAGGGCTAGGAATATTCAAAGTTTCTAATTTTAATAGCTTGGAGCACAATCCTAAGCTTGATTACTTGGGCGTCAGTTCATCTGGGTCAGTTTTGTATTAACTGTGTTTAGGAATACATTCCTAAGCATTCTTTGCTGCACTTTCAGTTGAATCCTGTGCTAATTTATTTTTATTTTTGTAAGCAAAAGGTTATTTTATTGATCATAACTCATCCTGTAAATGTTTTACAGGGCTCTTTAGAAGGGCTGGTATGACATAATATGATAGATCAGTGCCAGCTCTCTGAAAAAACTTCCACCTGTCTTCTTGAACACGTTCAACACATTGGTGAACCTAAATTCAGGTACTATATTACTAATTCTACAGACAGTTCTGTGTCTATCATTTTAAGAACTATACATAAAATGTGGACTTTTCTTGATAGTTTGTGACTGTGAAGAACTGAAAATGAGTTGTTGGGGGAACAGGCGAATTTTGGCATCTACTTAAACAAAGATGCTAGATAAGATGCTCTGGAACTCCCTCCCCAGGGAGATTAGGCTAGCACCCTCCTTGTCGACCTTCCAAAAAGAATTAAAGACCATCGTGCCTTTGAATAGACAGTCGTTTAGATAACCAACCCAAATGGGATTAACTCTCTATCCTGCACTTTATTACGGTCCTCATTTTCTGTCATATGATTATGCACTTTAGTTATCAACCTATTCTGTACTACTGTACAGTCCACCCACCCATGAAGAAAACAGAAATTGTGTTTGTTTGGTTGCTGGTTGTCCTGTTTTGTCTTTCAAGAACAGCCTTAAGACACTGTGGTAAGTAAATAAAAACTGCTTTACTTCAGAAAAAGTATAGCACACTCAGTGGGATAATGCAAAAGAACTCCAGGAAGTCTTACTTCAGACAAAGAAACAGCAATAAATCCAGATGCAGACTCAGAGCAGGCACACAGAGAGTGAAGGCATTAGTGTCAGTTTGTTACCAGCAAGAGCTGGCTGCACCTGGTTCTGTTTTATAGCCCTGGGTCCTCTCACAGCTGGTAGTTACTCAGCTGCATTTCTGGTAGCTAATCTATCTGAACGACATCTCTACTCTGTTTCCCTTTGCCTCTCCTGGAATGATGGCACTTGCAAAGTCTCCTCCTCAGATCCCAACTCACCCTCAGATTCATGAACACTTTCCTGCTCCTCTTCCTCTTCTGAAGAAGAGGAATCCCTAACACTGGTTGATGTCATTATTTATTGTTACAATATGCTGTTTTTACACTGAATTGTTTTGTAATTTTCATTTTAATCTGTGTTGTTGGGCTTCGCCCCATGTGAGCCACCCCGAGTCTTCTAGGGAAATGATGGCGGGATATAAAAATAAAGATGATGATGATAATGATGATGATGATTATTATTATTATTTTATCCCATAGCAGGGTGATTTTAAGCAACCTGTTTGGCTCCTGAATTTGTTTCTAAGGCCAGTTTAGAATGCTGGTGACCACTTTTAATGCTCCAAATCTGGCAAAATATGGCCCTTCTGACTCCAAATCCCAGCTTAGTAAACCGTGGCAAATTTTATGAACCCAAACCAATGACATCTTGGGTGCCATACCATGTTCATTCTGGCTTTAATGGTTTGAGACTGATATATGAAAATACAATTTTCTTCTTCTACCAAGGTTCTCTGGGAAATCTTCCTCCAACTCCCATTGCCTTCAGAGTTGTGGAGGTAGTACTGTTGGGTAGAACCTTCCTGGCCTTAGAACTCAGACTGCAGGATTCCTTGCTGTGTATAATTTGCCTGGCTCCTTCTCTCATGCTTAATAAATACTATTCTTTTAAGACATGGCTTCAAGTGACAGTTACATTATTCTAATAAGATTGTTGGGCTGTGATTGACTTCTTTTTCTGTTTCCCTGTCATGTAAAATCTCATGCTAACTGTTATTTGCAAATCAATACAAATATAAACAGTATAATGAAGTTTTAATCATACGAAGAGCAGCCATATCACACATTGGATATCTTATGGTTGGGGAAAATGGGAGAAAGCAGGGAAATCGTCTTCTTTGTGTATATCTGTTTTCTTTACATGGGATTCCATCATTAAAGAAGATGGAAAATTTACTTACCCCCATCACATAGGATCACCTCCTCCTGCCTCTAGCTCAACCATCCATAAGGAGGCACAAGGTATTGTTCTTAATGCAGACACCACTTCTCTGGACTCTTTTACTTTCCCTCTCAAGCCCTTGGCTCTCAAGGAGATGAAAGGCACAATTCTAAAGGCAGGCACAACTTCTCCGGGCTCCTTTTCTTTTCCTCTCAAGCCTTTTTACTCTTAAGGAGACACAAGGCACGTCTCTTAAGGCAAAGACAATTTCTTTCTAGGGGCTCTTTTCCTTTCCCTCCCAAACTCCTTACTCTCAGTTGTGGACATCTGAAACCTACTAGGCACTAGAATTTAATGCAGTTGGTTTCAAAAGGGGGAAAACAAGGTTAAAAAGCCAGCAATAGCACAATTTCAAAAGCCAAGGTTACTATGAAGGAGAAATGACAGGAAACAGTGGTGATAACATGAAATTGTGGTGTTCCAAATGATTAAATTAATTTTTAGAAAATGACCAAACTAGGAGCATGAACCAGGATTTTTGAGAGAGAAATGGAGGATCAATGCTCGGTAGGAGACCACCCATGGGAATGCTCATTACTCCATGCCACTGAAGTGATTCAACATAGACAAATTTGGCAGATCTCATCCCACGTGTTTTCCTCCACTTTCTTAGGGAGCTCAGAAGACATGTTCTACCTTGTTCCTGTACACTTCAGAGACAGTTCACAGACAAAGCAGTATGGGAAAGAGGTGGAAGTCTCCTTGTGTCATTTGATAGGATCCTTGTTGCTTCATCTATGAACTGTTTGAGAAGTGTGTGGAAATTGGGGGATTCTATGTGTAATGAAGTATTTGGTGTATGTGCGCAAGGACTTCATCACATTAACCTCCCCCCTCTCCATTTTACATGGGAGCATTGGGACAAGACACCCACATCAGATAGGGGAAAGGGCAACTATGTGCGTTTCCTATGGGGAAAGGCACCAAAAATGCGGGTAGCTCCATCAGAGCTAACCAAAAGTCACTTATCTTTCCATCGTTGGCAAGGAAGCACCTTGCGATACTTCCTCACAACTTCAGGCATGAATGGGGTGGGGGCAAGTCAGCATCATGTGATGGTGCTTGGCAGGCTCCGTCCCCAAAGTGTAGCAAGGGGCCAAAAGCCTCATGTATGACAAGGTGGTAAGTCATCCTGCCCAGCTAAATGCACAGTTAGGGTTTTTGTTTTTTTTTTACAAACTATTTTCTATCATCAACCTTAATTTTTATTGGTGGTTCCAATTAAAATAGACTCATTGAACAAATATATGAATGGTAAGTCAACCTATATGCAAATTCTATGGATTCAACTGGTCTACTATAGTTGGGGAGCAGCAATTGGATTTAAGCCAAATATTCTTGCTTGAGAGATTTATTCTTCTTAATTTACTCAATGGCTTTCCTTTCAAAGAAATTCAGTCTCCATTTTCCCAGTTTAGGTTGAACTGCATTATATGGTCAATCTAGATCCGTATGATGCAGTTTAGACTGCACAGAACTGCATTAAATGGGTCTACACTGGAGTTCAAACTGCATTATATGGCAGTGTAGATCCAGCCTCAGCTTCAAAATGCTTCTACACCAGTCCTTCCAGTTAAACAGGTTGTAATTCTCATCAGGATGGACTAACAGATAGCACAGGTAGACAGGTATCAGAAATCTGCCTTCTTTTCAATGATGGTTTTGTTTTGGCAGCAATGAGATGGAGAAGAGTTACTGAAGTTTTAAAAATTATTTTAAGCAGCTTTAAATTCAGTTTTAGAAGAAGATGAAATAGAAATACATTAAACACACACACACACACATTCAGATTTAGCATTTTTCCAAATCTTGTCTGGAGGTTAAAAAAATAGATGCCCAAATGGACATAAAGTGTATATCTGGGGCTGTTATATATTTATAAATGTATTTTTGAGAAATAAATACAAACTTAAAATTTTAATACAAACTTTAAATACCAGTTTTTCAACATGGGTTTATCAAAAACACATCATGCCATACTAATCTTATTCCTCTCTCTCTCTTTTGGGGAAGAGTTGCAAGCTTGGCAGATTGGGGCATGCTGTGGATGTAGTATATTGTGATTTCAGTGAGGCCTTTGACAAGATCCATCATGATATTTTTGCAGGCAAGCTGGTGGCCTGAGGGTTAGATAGTACTACTGTTAGGTGGATTCCTAATTGGTTGACTGACAAAACTGAGAGAGCACAAACCAATACTTGTTCTTATCCTGAAGAGAAGTGGCTGGCGGGGTGCCTTAGATGTTCAACAGCTGTATAAATGATTTAGATGGTAGAATCGAAGGCATGCTTATCAAATTTGCAGATGACATCAAATTGGGAGGGAGAAGCAAATAGAGGGCAGGATCAGCATTCAAAGTGGCCATGACAGATTGCAGAGCTGGGCCAAAACTAATAAAAATAATTTCAACAGGGATACAAACAAGTTGCTACATATAGACAGGAAAAATGAAATACAGAAATATAGGATGGGAGACACCTGACTTAAAAGTGAAAATGACCTGGAGGCCTTAGTAGACTACAAGTTAAAGACTACAAGTGTGATATGGCAGTTTAAAAAAAAAGGCCAATGCAATGTGAGGCTGCATCAGCAGGAGCCACATCTAGGTAAATAGTAGTGGCACTTTATTCTACTTTTGCCAAATCTCACTTTGAATGCTTAGGCCCCTTTCACACTACCCTTATATCCCAGGATCTGATCCCAGATTATCTGTTTATCTCAAGTTATCTGGCAGTGGGGACTTGTACAATCCAGTTTAAAGCAGATAATCTGGGATCAGATCCTGAGATATAGGGCAGCGTAGAAGGGGCCTGAGTCCACTTCTGCTTACCACAGTTCTAGTAGGTTATGTACAAGATAAATAAGAAGGGCAACAGAGATTATCTGGATCAAGTTTTATGAGGAACCTGACAACAATGAGAAGGCTGGGTATGTCCAGATTATTTGAATCATACATAAAAATGAACAAATGAAATGATTTTATGGCTAGAATCACTGGGTTGTTGTGAGTTTTCCAGGCTGTATGGCCATGTTCCAGAAGCATTCTCTTCTGACATTTCGCCCACATCTATGGTAGGCATCCTTAGAGGTTGTGAGGTCTGTGGAAACTAGGCAAGTGGGGTTTATATATCTGTGGAATGTTCAGGATGGGAGAAAGAACTCCTTGAGGCAAGTGTGAATGTTGCAATTGGTCAGCATGATTAGCATTAAATAGCCTTGCAGCTTCAAAGCCTGGCTGCTTCCTGCCTGGTGGAATCCTTTGTTGTGAGGTGTTAACTGGCCTTGATTGTTTCATGTTGGAATTCCCCTGTTTTCGAAGTGTTGTTCTTTATTTACTGTCCTGATTTTAGAGTTCTTTAATACAGGTAGCCAGATTTTGTTCATTTTCATCGTTTTCTCCTTTCTGTTGAAATTGTCCACGTGCTTTTGGATTTCAATGGCCTCTCTATGTAGTCTGTCATTGTGGTTGTTGTCTGCGTCAGACAAGAATTCTTTCTCCCACCCTGGACTTTCCACAGATATATAAACCACACTTGCCCAGGTTCCAACAGACCTCACAACCTCTGAGGATGCCTGCTATATATGTGGGCAAAACGTCAGGAGAGAATGCTTCTGAAACATGGCCATAAGGCCCAGAAAACACACAGCAACCAAATGAAAGAATTTCAAAAAGGCAAAATCCAAGAGGAGCAAGAGGATGATACTGTCCCATGCTTCTTCATAGCCTAGTGTTTCATCTGGACAATGCTATGACAGATAAAAGTTGATTTTGGCTTTGAAGAAAATGGCCAAATTTGTAAGTATCTGAGACATCATGCAGATTCCATCTTTGTGTGCACATCCTTGGTTAATATTCTTTTAAAAACAAGTTGTTTGCAAAGTGTTAAATAAAATCTGTTGTGGGCCATGCTGTTTTTATTTATTTATTTATTTATTTACTTTATTTTATTCTGCCTTTCTTCTGATATAGGGACTCAAGGTGGCTAACAATAAATATAAAACAATGATATTAAAGTGATGCAAATTAACTAAAATATAAATATAAAAATTAAAAAACAAATAAGCTATTTATGTCATTAAAATCATTAAACGTTAAAATATTAAAATGCATTAAAACTCCACAGAGACATTACCTTGCTACCTTTGTTGCAATCCTATATCCCTAATAGCTATAAAGCATACAGCTATGGCTTGCTGGATATTTTCTCTCTGGACATATTGAGCCTAAATACTTCCAATGTATGAAAGTTCAGTGGAGTGAAAGGAGAGCCTCACTGACATAAACACAACAACAATTACCAATACCTGATGCATCCTTACTGTTTCCTAATAGACCCAGCCAGTTCGTTTATCCCAAAGTCAATGGAAAATTGCTAAAGATGTGTTAGGCGAAATAGCAAAAGGTTTTATGCCATTTCCATTATGGTGCATTTGAGAATACCAGTTCTAATGGATGTGCTTTGCAAAGTGCTTATGTCAGATTGTCTTTGAACTTGCCTAATGCACCAGAAATATCTCATGTGTATCCAACTTTTTCTAGTACAGCACTGTAGTTTCCTTTTTGCTTTTATATGTGAGTGTTTTTAATCATGGGCATGCTTTTTGAACATTCCAGCATTTAGGGCTCAAAAAATTGTAGCTTGCATGAGCATTGAGTGGCAAAACATTCTTAAGGTAATAGTTCTACCCTTTCCATTCTTTTGATATTCTGTCTCCTCAGAGTGATAGTTTTGACTGGAACACATTATTTTTAATAGTGCTATTCTCCTTTCACTTCACCCCCTCTGTTATTTGCTTTTGTAGACATATTTTTTTATTCAGCATCTGACTCTGTTTCAGTGGTGTGAAGAAGAGATGGGAGAGATGGAGTGAACCTTCATGTGTATCTTTTTCATTATCTTTTAAAACTAAGTCATTGAGGGCAGCATATTGTCTCATGCCCACCAAACTGCCCCGAGTCACTTAAAAATTATTAAATACTGTCCTGAAGCAAAACAAACAAACAAAAAAAAACAACAACAAAACCCCTCTAAAAACAATGAGGTGGAAAGTTCACACTGATCACTCTTTTGTGGATTGATTCACAATACATATTACATCCACAGTACAAAAGCTACTTGAAAAAAATGTAGAAACACTGTAAGTCAATATGACCATATTTGTACTACGCTTGTGCCAAGATACACCTGAATATGTTCCAAAATAAAACCATGTTAAACAAAGATGCTTCTCCTGGCCAAATCTCATGACTAGCACTTATGCTGAATTCAATCAATGGCAGCACTGGATGTGTCAATTTTACTGATTATACTCCTGGGACACAACTGACAATCACCCCAGGCAAGTTCTATCTTTCCCAGTATGTGGCCCTGCATTTGGCAAACACTACATTAAAACCAGGAAATCACACTGATAGGAAACGTCACCTTTGAGGCAAGGAGGATCACCTTAAAGCTTCTGCAATGTCTTTCTTTACTGGGCATTTGTCCGAGATATTAACTACCTTTTCTTAGTCCAAGCATTGGATAATGTTTCTCAGAAAGTTCAGATAGACACTCTTTGTTTATAAGTCCATTTGTTTAAGAAAATATCCTGAAGGTTTTTTTTAAAGTTGTTTTTAAAAAGAATCCAGTTTCAAAGGATTCCAGATTTTTGGGAATGGGATGTACATATACAAAACACCTCCCGCCTCCTCCTTGAAATCACTGTCTAAGTGTGTCTTTTCTCCTTTTAGCTAAAATCACTCTTATAGGCAGTGGTTCTCAACCTGCGGGCTGGGCCATGAGAACGAAAATCCAATCTATGAACCTCCTTTTTATTTATTTATTAAATTTTCATTAATTTTTATTTCTTCTCCTTTCCACAGAGCTGACTATTGTATTGGATAGACCACATCAGCTCTACATTAAATATGGTTTTCTTTGGGCAAGCAGATGGCAACTACTGGATGGCATATGTTCTGTATTGGAAACTAGAGCTGATGTAATCTATCCAATGCAATTTTCTGAATCAGCACCTCAAATAACCAAACTGAATCTAAAGTTGGCCAAAATCTATTTCATAACCCTTTTGGTACTAATGTTGGAGAGTGGTCCCTGGTCAAAGTGGTCTTTAGTCAAAGTGGTACCTGGTCAAAGTGGATCTCCAGTCAAAGTGGTCCCTGGTCAAGTGGGCCCTGGTCATGTGGGCCCTGGTCATGTGGGCCCTGGTCATGTGGGCCCTAGTCAAAAAAAGGTTGGAAACTACTGCTTACAGGGTCCCAGCATCTGGGTTTTTGGGCAAATAATCTTTCACTCTTTCTCAGAGTCCTTGTTCTGGCAGAAAGAAACTTGTATGGTTTGTCCTCCTTGTTCTTGTACTATTTTTCCCAGTCCTACAGGACCATGGAGAGGTCACTTTTGACAGCCTGTAAATGTCTTTCCCCCAGGAGTACTTTTCCTGTACATTGCAACTCCTCAAAACTACCCCTCTTCCTCTAGTGTGTAAAAGTATTATACCATACTCACTTTCCCCTCCTCTTAGCATCTCCTACAAGTTTGCACTGCTTAATTCCAAACACTGACTGCCTTGCAAGTTGGCTCGCTTTGAGTTGGCATTTAAACAGAAAGTTTTTAAGCAACAGGCCAAGAGGACCTGCTTTGGACTAGAAATCATTTTTAATTTATTTTAATAGTATTCTAGTTGATGTGTCTAGATTTAATGCCATTTTCATATTTAGCTTTTGTATGTTTTTAATTGTAATGTGAGGTGCTTTAGGTTTCAACTCTCTGAGAAAAGTGGGTTAAAATAACTATCATTAACATTTCCCTGTCCTAAAGCAACAGTGTTCTGACACATACTATTTGTTATTTCTGAAGCTCTACCACAACATTTGCTATTCCCCAATGCAACTATTGTATATCTCTTCATTTTTATATGTTCAGTTAAAAACCCTCTTTTCGAGAGTTTGCATGAACACGGATTGTTGATTCCCATTTACTTAAGGCAGGTTATTAGCCAATTTCACGAAATTCCGAATAGGCATGTGTATTTAGAACATGAGATAGTTAATTCTTTTGATCTAAAGCCATACCTGATAACAACATAAGTGAGCAATCTCATTTTTGATGGTTATTCTTCTTACATTTACAGATTTGACACCTGTTTGATTTCCCCAAAATATTATTTTGAGATAGATGGCCATATTTTAACCACCCTGAGTCCCCTTGGGGAGCTAGGGTGGGTTATAAATAAAGTATTTTTTTTCAATGCAAGAGACATAGATTACAAGGAGACCAAAACCTGTGCATTTACTTCTTGCTTTTAAAACTTATGTTTTAAAAAAGCAACTGTGCACTGTGTTGCTGTGAGTCTTTCGGATTGTATGGCTATGTTCCAGAAGTTTTCTCTCTTGATGTTTTGCCAACACCTGTGGCAGGCATCCTCAGAGGTTTTGTTCTTACAGCCTCTGAGGATGCCTGCCACAGATGTGGGTGAAACATCAGGAAAGAAAACTTCTGGAACATGGCCATACAGCCCGAAACACTCATAGCAACCCAGTGATTCTGGCCATGAAAGCCTTCGACAATACAACTGTGCACTACTCAAAGATGTACAAGGCTTTCTTTGAAGCTTTGTGCTATCCATAGTTTCAAGAGTGCCAAGATGCTAAAAAAAATGTGATATCATTCTAAAGGAAAGAGATGAAACTACTGAGTTTGAGGAGGACAACTGGCAGGAACCTATATAAAGATCTTTGCAAACACTATGAGTAGTTCAAGGCTTTAAAAAGTTTTAAAATTAAGAGGAAAAGAAAAAATGATTAGCACACCATGACTAAGATAGATGCCTATGTTTGAAATTCTGGAGTAATATATTTTCAGTCCCTGATTTTTGAGTTTTATCCCTTGCAAGTCCAATGAATGGTCAAAAAATAACCTTTTGGTCTAGGCATAGTTGTCAGCACAGAATAACTTCATGTGAGCTATGGCTTATATGGACATTGTAGGACTCAAATTTATTTCTGTGTGAATTCATCACTAGTAACTGTCTGAATCAATCATAGGAACTTCAAATTTGAGAGTACTGCTGTACTCTGACTGAATGCATGAGTGGAAAAAGACAGCAACACCTTTATTTCTATCCTTTAAAAACCCCTTATAGAAATAACATTGTCTGGTGTGTTACAATCAAAATGGCAGTTGTGTTTTAGATCTACCCAATTTGACTATGGGCTGTTTATGAAACTGTAACTCTTCTATAGAGATGAATTGATGTTTATGCCAATGAATAATGCAAGGTTTAGAGTAGCTAGCTTACTTTTAAAAATTCAGTGTGTATATTTGTGACTTTTATGTAGAAGGTTTCTACTTTTCCCTACTTTCTATTTAAATTGGACCATATAGCTATCACTACCACCACCATTACCAAGCCCCCAGTGGCGCAATGGGTTATACCCTTGTGCCGGCAGGATTGCTGACCTGAAGATTGGGTTGCTGACCTGAAGGTTGCCGGCTCGAATCCGGGGAGCTCCCCATGTGGGGACATGAGAGAAGCCTCCGACAGGATGGTAAAACATCAAAAATCCGGGCATCCCCTGGGCAATATCCTTGCAAACAGCCAATTCCTACACATCAGAAATGACTTGAAGTTTCTCAAGTCGCTCCTGACACGAACACCCTCCCCATTAAAAAAATTAAAGGACCCACATTTGTTAAAGACAGCTTTAAAAACCCCAGTAAGCTTAAACATAACAGCAAAAAATGTATACATTTCCAGGGCATTTGATACCTTTCCATAAAGGAGTGAGAGTATTGAAAAAAGAATGTTCACAGAGACGGAGTGAAGTGACTTCTTGAGGAAGGATATTGCAAAGACTGGCTGTGCTACTCTTGCAACTCATTTTTGGCATGGTGAACAGGAGATTTCAACATTTAGGCAGGCCCAGATGGGAGAACATGGTCTTTGCAGTATTCTTCAGGTATCCAAATTCCAGGTCATGTAAATGTAAAAGGTAATAATGAACCTTCAACTTTGTCCTGGAAATGGACTAGAAGCTAATGCGGGTTCTCCTGAAAAGGGTGATACATGTTTCCAATAATTCAAATCAGTCAACAACACGATTACAGACTCTATTATTTTCCAGC